>NC_133108.1:21399238-21699238 GCF_022965805.1 Primulina eburnea | reverse complement strand
TAGCCGAAGTGAAAACACACATATATTTGAAAGGAAATATTACAATGTTTGAAAGAAAACGAAGAGTTCGAATGATGCATTCATATTCCTTCTCCCTGTTTATTTATAGAAGTCCTTGGCGGATTTGATTTGCGGACTGCAAACTCTTGCCATAGCTTTATTTCCATCCAAATATGTTTGGCACTATCTCTTTATTGGGTTGAGTGGGTGGTTGAATAGTCCCTCCACCTTTTCTTGATTTGTCATTTTTTATATCATTAATCTAGAAATGACTTGTTTTTCTAATTTTTCTTATGACATAACCAGTTGATATTGAAAGCGGACCGGTTACGGTGGCCGGAAGCGCAACGGAAGTCAAAAATTTTTAATTTTCTACAAGAAATTTCGGCCACCATGGTTTTTGCACAATATTTACAAAACAACATCAAACATAGGATGTTTAGAGATTTACCTATCAATCTCAAGAGATTGATGAATGGCACCAACTAAAGTGTAAACACTTTAGCTCTTGTATGGATGAGTTGATCTACAAGCTACCTCCTTGAACACTCCTTGTTCAAAAATCAAGCCCACCACAAGCTATGTAAATCCCTTCTTGCTTTGCACTAGAAAAGCAAGAAGATTTTTCAATGAGAGGACTTTTATTCTCCAAGAATAAAGAACAAAACAAGAAGAAAATGGAGAGAATTTTGAGAGCAAAATTTCGGCCAAGTGAGTGGTATGGAATGAGGGAGTGAAGTCTAGACTTGGGTGTGGGAAAAGTGAAAAAGTTGATCCCCATGCCATGCATTATTTTATTAAAAAGTATTCAAAGTCTCTTCACCTCCCAAGCATGCAAACCCTAGCATGTCTCACATATATTATATGGTTTTTAACACATTAAAAACCATGGACTAAATTTTAATTATCTCAAACACATTTGAGATTAATTAAATACTACTTGAATTTATTCAAGTCCCACTAGTTAAATAATTATTTAATTGAGCTCTACAAGACTCAATATAATTTAATTCAACACTTGAATTATTTTTAATTATTTGGACTCTACTAGGTCCACTAGTGTTTAATTAATTCAACACTTGAATTAATTTAATTTAGTCCCCAATAATGTTTATGAAAATCACAATTTTCAACTACATTATTTACTTGGCCAAATTTTAATCTAGGAACACTTCCTTAAATTAAAATTTATATTTCTCTCATAGAAGTCATACTTCTATTTTTTCTTTACGCTTATAAACACATTTATAAGCCGTTCAACACATTGAACTATTTTACTTCTCATCGGGATTTACAAAGCTAGTACTTGTGTGGCCCTCAATGGTTCATTGATACAACTAGCCGTGGGTTCACATCTCCATGTGATTCGGACTAAACATGTCCTTATTCGAGCATACCCCTATTGCTCCATTCTTACTTGTCAACTCCTTGATAGTAAGAACGTCAGAACTCAAGTCTGATAGTACCCAACCAATCACGTTAAACGCCTAGCAGCATCGCTTACGTGATTCCCTAGGTATCACATGATAGTGCCTGCAAGAACCATTCAATTATGGTTAGCGTACAGTACGGTCCCTTCAACTCATATATCCCGACCGATTCGACAACTATTGGTTTATCGAGAGTTGTCAATGAATCGATACTATGTGTCATGTTGTGGTTGCATCGATGGTGTAATCTATGAAACCCCTTTCATAATTACCACCATACTCTGATCAGAGATTTCAACCCACACATACATGAAAAACACATAGGATATCCATACCCGTAGGTAAGCGGTGAATCCCCGGCTACAATGCATCGACTCCTATATGTTTCGCCGTAACGCCCAATCTTGCCACCTGATGATCCCATAAGAGTCGGTAAACAAGTCAAAGTGAAACGCTAGCACATAGAGTCTCAATGTTGTCCCGGGTCATAAGGACTAATGGTGTACAACCATAAACTAGGACTTTTCCACTCGATAAGTGAGAACCACTTGGAAAGTCCTTTATAGAGGGTTGTTCAGTGCACTCTACCAGGAGCACCTATCTGCATGCTCGGACATCACAATGTCCCCTACCAATGAAACATGGTACTCACATCGCAGATACTAGTCTCTAACTCGAGCGGCCTTTATCCTTCTTAGTGGCGGCTGAATCGACTAGGAACGGTTTAGAATATACAGTATTCCAAATATGAGTTTCATGATACTCATCATATGAGCATCTCATATTCTTTCTACTATTTGTATATTCAAGGACTTTATCTATGCAACTAGCATGGGTATAAAGATAAAGATGCGCCAAATTAATAAATTCAAATATTATTAAAATAAAGATCGTTTAATACAAAGAGTTTCATCGTGAACAGTCGGCCAACACTTGGCTCGACGTGCACCTACTCTAACAGATATGTGTTTGTATCATATCAATTGAGATCTCGTTCTCTTCTTCTTTTTACTTTTTGTAGATATCTTTATAATTCACCAGCTTCTTTCTTAATGCTTTAATTCGTCTTTTTAACTTTAGATATTTAGCTTACATTTTTCTTTGGTTCCAAATTTCGGTTAAATCTTGTATGATTTTCTTGTTCCCATTAACTATTTTATTTATAGTGGTCTGGGTTCAAGTTTTGCTGGTTATTTTGTGGGTTTATCACATGCCCACCTCTGGTCAGGGAATCTTTTAACTTTTTCTATCCCCAAGGAAAAGTAATAATAGTCACATGTCCACTTATTTTTGTTGAGGAATCTTAAACTTTTGGTTTCTCGGAGGAAAACGTGTTTGTGGTCCATCACCACTTGGTCCTGTCTTTGCAAGATTCTTCCTATCTGACTGAGGTCCTAAGCCCTTGCCAAATTCTTGCTCCTTCTGGCTTGGGCATTCTAGGAAAATCTGTTGGAAACTGAATTTCAGTTGTTTGATAAACTGAGCGTCTAACTGATCTAAAAAGAATGATAACTGATCTAAAACATGTTTCCATTAACTGAAGAAAAACACGCAGATAACTGATCCAGCAACTGAACTACGCAGACAACTGACTGATCAGTTGGAACTGATCAGTTACTACAAATAGTTGTGAGCTTCCAAACTATATTCTATCAGCCGATCTCTCAACTGAACATGTCATCAGTTCAGACATCAACCGACAAAAGCTGACTGCAACAAGTAGTTGGATCGCCACATTACAAAAAAGGTACAGTGTACGACTGTCAGAAGAATGTTGAGGTGGCATGCAAGGGATAGAAAGGTTCAAATTGTATTTAATATTACCGTTGGAGGGAAGCCTAAAAATAGCAGAGAAGATCAACTGAAGAACAGCTCTTGAACTTTTAAAACTGTCGAACTACTGAATCATCGAAACATCTGAATTCTTGAGCGCTCGAAATCTATTCTGTTACTCTACTGAAATTTTTGTAAATAGAAAAGCTCACGCTTATTGTATACATTCATAGATGCTTGGCTATAATTCGAGCTTTCAATACAAACTGTATTACTCGATCTAGAAGAGATCAGTTGTGTTAGATTTATTCAGTTCTATTGAGTTCTGAAAACTACTTTGTAACTAAGAGTTTCAGTTTGGCATTTTTCTAAGATTTTCAGTTTGGCATTTTTAAGTCCAAAACTGAAGTGGGTCTGTACAAGTGTTTGTATCGATCAAAGTCTTTTAGTATATATCTTATCCTTGAGATAGAAAGAGTGACGTAGGAGTGTTTGAAAACTCCGAACATCCTAAAATTTTGTGTCTAATCATTTCAGTTTTTATTCTATCTATCGGTTTGTTTATTTCCGCACAACTATTTGTTAACATATTGATATTGACTTACAAGATTCCCGAGTATCAGTTTATCACTAAACTGACTCATCGGTCGAAATTTTTTTGAAAATTGTGAGTGTTTATTCAACCCCCTCCCCCCCCCTTATAAACACTCTTTCACCCTTAACCGATCCTATCAAGTGGTATCAGAGTAGTTGAATCTTGTTCCAGAATACTTTCATATAAAAATTTATCAATATGTCTTCATTCAACAAAATTCCAATGTTCTTCAGAGAAGATTTTGATGATTAGAAAATCAGAATGCAGGCTCATCTAGCTGCACAAGACGATGACATGTGGTACGTTATCACAGACGGACCCATGAAGATATTGAAGGCAAACACAACTGTTGGCATAACTGATGGGACACCACATCGTATTGAAAAACCCCGAGATGAATGGACAGCTGAAGATAAGAGAAAAGCCAATCTGGGCAACGTGGCTAAAGACATCCCATACAAAACGCTGGATAAAATCACTTTCAGCAAGATAAAAATGTGCAAAATTGCCAAGGAAATATGGGAGAAACTAATACAACTTTTTGAGGCCAATGAGCAAAACCAAAGAGAATAAGCTATCTTTTGTTGTTCAAAAGTTTGACAACATAAAGATGAAGATTGGTGTATCCATGCATGAGTATGATGAAAGAATCAGCAGCATTATAAACTAACTGAATGCACTCGAAAAAGTGTATTCAAACAAAGCGGTAGCACTGAAGGTAGTCAAAGACCTTAACAAAGAATGAGATGTTAAGACCATGACAATGAGATAGTCAAAGGATCTTAACAAGGTCGAACTTCATTACTAATTTGATGACTTAAAAGCCTACGAGTTTGAGTTGCCAAACAGAGAAGGAGAAACTTCTGCACCAGCTGCTACAACTGCCTTAACTGCTGTCAAACTGGAGCTAACTGGTTCAGTTGAAAAATTTGCTGATCAGTTAAGTAATGATGCTATGTCATTATTCGTCAAAAAGTTTGTAAGATTCATGAGAAGAAACCAAGGACATTTCCAAAGACAGTATCAGAAAAATCATTCCAAAGATGAACCTAATTCTTGCTACAACTTTGGAAAAACTGGTCATTTCATTGCTGACTGTCCCAAGCCTAAAAACGACAGTCGTTACTCAACTGAG
The DNA here is from genome assembly GCF_022965805.1 of Primulina eburnea. Classification (NCBI taxonomy): domain Eukaryota; kingdom Viridiplantae; phylum Streptophyta; class Magnoliopsida; order Lamiales; family Gesneriaceae; genus Primulina; species Primulina eburnea. Next base: position 21,694,305 of record NC_133108.1, on the reverse strand, counting down.
TAAGGAAAGAAATCCTATGAGCACGAAAGAAGATCGAAAGATGACAAGAAATTTTACAGAAAGAATCATGAGGTGCTTCTTGCTTAGGAAAGCAAGCCAAAATGGGAAAAATCTGACAGTGATGATTCAAATTCTGAGAGCTTGAGCTGCTCCAGTGAAGAGGATGAAGAAGTCAAGTGTCTAATGGCTGATAACACGGAACTGGAGTCAACTAGTCAACAGGTATTTGACTTAGCTCAACTGATTTCACACGTGATGAACTTATTTCTACACTTCATGATATGGTCAATGAATATCACCAGCTTGCCTTATCTTTTGAGAATGCCAGAGCAAATAAAACTGATCCCATATACAACAAAACTGAAACTGATGAATCAGTTGATCTGTTGAGTCTTAAAAGGAAGATTGTTGAGCTCAATTCTGAAAGAAGCAAGAATAAATCAATGATTTAGCAGTTGATGCTTGAAAATTCAAAGCAAACTGAGATTATTAAAGCATAGAACAAATCATCTGTTGCATTATCTGAATTAAAAGAGAAACAAAAATCAGTTACTGATAAAACTATTTTAGGTTTTAGCAACCAAGATGAAAAATCCACCAGTGATACTCAGCCTAAACTGAATGAACAAAGGGAAATACATTCATTTGTAAATTCATTTATGGTACAAGAACAACCAGAGCCAAGTCAACCGGTTATACGACCTATTGAAAACAAGAACAGGGCTAGAAGATATGGTATTGGTTATAGCCCAAAAATTTCAACTGACCCACAAAGTCAGTCATCAAAAAGGTTTAGTAATAAATACTTGAACTATTCAAATGACTACTCCAATTGCTATAAAATCAAGCAGTTGAGAAAAGATATCTGTGGAATAACCAGTTGAAAAAGGCTAAAACTCATATTGCTTCATCTGCACACTACACATCAAGCACACACAAGACGAGAAAAACTATCTGGAACATAGCAACTGAAAAGTCAGTCAGACTTGTGGTTCCTACATGACTAATCAGTTTAGGACCCAAATAGTTGTGGGTACCAAGATTATATAGTGTGTGTGATTACAGGTGAGAGGTACAAGCAAAGAATCAATATGGTATCTGGACAGTGGATGCTCGCGTCATATGACAGGGGATGCAAGTTTTTTATCCCAACTGATCAAATACAATGGTCGAAACATCAGTTTTGGAGACAACTCCAAAGGTAAAACTGTGGGTAAGGGTAAGCTTATCCATGGTAATTTTACGATTAAAGATGTTTTATTAGTTGAGAATTTGAAGTATAACTTGATTAGCATCAATAAGTTATGCGACAATAAATTCTCAGTTCAGTTTGATAGATATACTTGTTCAGTTAGAGACTCAGCTGATGAGGTCATCCTAACTTGCAATCGTTGTGGGAATACTTACAAAGTCAGTTGGACTGAACAACCTTATGCACCAGTTTGTCTTAAAGATTCCAAATCTTCTAAAAACTGGTTTTGACATAAGAGATTGAACCACCTAAACTTTAATATATTGTCTATCTGAGTAACCATGATCTTGTAACTGGTTTGCCCAAAATAGATTTTTCAAAACATAAAATTTGTCAAGCATGTCAGTTTGGTAAACAAGTAAGATCTTCATTTAAAAACAAGGGTTGTAAATCATCTTCCCGATGCCTAGAATTGCTACATATGGATCTTTCGGTCCTATACCAGTCATGAGTTTAGGGGGAATGAAATACACTGTAGTAGTCGTGGATGATTTTTCAAGATTTACTTGGGGTTATTTTTCTCAAATCCAAGACCAAACAGTTGCACAACTGATTAATCTTTTTAAACGACTTTTAAAAGAAAAATCAGTTGGGATTGATTGAATAAGGTCTGATCAAGAGACTGAATTCATCAATCAAAATCTTTCACAATTTTAAGAAAATGCTGGAATCAAGCATGAGCTCTCAGCAGCAAGAACTACTCAGCAAAAGGTTGTAGCTGAGAGAAGAAATCGAACCCTTAAAGAAGCTACTAGAACAATTCTTGCCGATTCTGGTATTTCTCAAAGATTTTGGGCAGAAGAAGTAAACACTGCATGTTACACTCAGAACAGATCAATGATTAACGAGAATCATGTGAAAACACCGTATGAGATCTGGCATGGACGCAAAAGTGTGGTTTCTTATTTCAAGATATTCGGCTACAGATGTTTTATTCTTGACAATGACAAAAATCATTTTAAAGACTTTAATACTAAATATGCAGAGGGAATATTTCTGAGATATTTTTCAGTTAGTAAAGCTTACAGATTTTTTAACAAATGCACTTTGAATGTAGAAGAGTCTATTCATGTTGTATTTGATGAATCTGTGCTTACTGATAAGCCAACTGATCCAGTTTAGCTAGTTGATCGATTTACAGATATCAGTTTGGAGGATAATAATGAAGAGGAGAATCATATTAATCGAAACATCCTTCAAACAGCAGAACCAGAAGTGTTGGATCAATCAGTTGAACAAAAAATTATTACTGATAATCAGTTGGTGGAGCAAAATGATAACAATCAGTTATGAACTGATATAGCAGCAACTGAAGCTGAAGAAAACATTCAGTTGCCAACTGAATCAGTTGCTGAGATGGATGCAACAAATACTGAATACAGATTGAATAAATCACATCACCAAAACTGGTGATAGATAATCCATCTGATCCGGTAAGAACTCGAAATCAAATGTTTGATTTATTTGTTCATTCTGCTTTTGTTTCACAACTGGAACCTAAGAAAACTGATGAAGCTCTTGCTGAATCTAACTGGATAAATGCAGTGCAAGAAGAACTAAATCAGTTTACCCATAAAAATATCTTGAACATAGTTCCAATACCAGTTTCTAAAACCATTATAGGTACAAAGTGGATATACAGAAACAAACTGAACGAAGATGATTCAGTTGTCTGCAACAAAGCAAGACTTGTAGCAGAAGGGTATAGGCAAGAAGAAGGAATAGATTACGATGAAATTTATGCACCAGTTGCAAGACTGGAGGCAATCAGAATTTTCCTTGTCTATGCATCTTTCAAGAACTTTAAAGTCTACCAGATGGACGTGAAGAGTGCATTTCTGAATGGTCAGTTGCAGGAAGAAGTATATGTTGAACAACCACCAGGTTTTGTTAATCACTCTCTTCTTGATCATGTCTATCATTTGAACAAAGCCTTATATGATCTTTAACAAGCTCCAAGGGCTTGGTATGAAACTCTTTCAAAATTCCTAACTGATCATGATTTTACTGTTGGATCAGTTGATAAGACTTTGTTCAAATTCACTAATAATGATCACATTTTACTTGTGCAAATTTATGTTGATGATATTATTTTTGGGTCAACTAATCCCAAATTATGTGAGTAATTTGTCAAGTTAATGCAGGAAAAATTCGAGATGAATATGATGGATGAACTGAAATTTTTCCTCGGGCTGCAAGTGAAGCAACTGGAGACAAGTATCTTTATCAGTAACATCAAATATATGAAGGAATTGCTTAAGAAATTTGGCATGGAAACATATTCAGCTGCAAGTACTCCCATGAGTTCATCAATCAAACTAGACAATGATCAATGGGAAATATCAGTTGAGACGACATTATACAGCAGTTTAATAGGTTCATTATTGTACATAATTGCTACTCATCATGATATTGTATATGCTATTTGCATGTGTGCTAGACTTCAGGTAGATCCTAAGCAATCGCATTTTCCAGCTGTCAAATGCATTTTGAAGTATCTTAAAGGCACACAAAAAGTGGGTCTATGGTATTCTAAGGATTCTTCTTTCAATTTAGTTGGATATTCAGATGCTGATTATGCAGGATGTAAGCTAGATCGTAAAAGCACCATCATGTCAGTTTCTAAGAGATAGAATGATCTCATGGTTCAGCAAGAAGCAAACATCCATAGCAACTTCCATAACTGAAGCATAATATCTTGCTGCTGGAAGTTGCTGTGCACAACTGATCCAGATTCAGCAACAACTGAAGGCCTATGAAGTCATTGCAAAAGAATCACCAATATTTTGTGATAATACAAGCACGATTGCATTTACATACAACCCAATTCTTCACTCCAGGACTAAGCACATTGATGTCAGGCATCACTTCATCAGAGATCATGCTCTGAAGAAAGCTATAAGGCTGGAATACATTTCAATTGATCAACAAGCAGCTGACATCTTCATCAAACCATTACCAAAGACTAATTATTTTTTTTTGCATTTTTGCAATTTTCTTTGTTTAATTTATTTATCTTAATATTTGATGATGATATGTCATTTATCAGTTGTCATTTTTATAACTGTTCAGTTAGTCATTATCATTTGTCATTTTTTTATTTAAATAATAACTGTTCATTTAGTTATTGTCAGCTAGTTATTTGTCAATTGATATCAATTCATTTGCAGATAAGGAAAGAACAATGAATCGAAACAAAAATTTTATTGAAAAAATCTAAACCAAGTTACACGATCCATTTCATCTCCAGCGGCATCTTGCCAAATAGTCAACCAGTTAGTCAAATCATGGCTGATGATTCTCCGAAGGCTTCTGAAGAAGAAATACTTTCAAGCACATACCATTCCTTCTTGAGCATCAGATGAATCAGCACATCATCTTTAACAAGCTCGGAAATATGATCGACTTTAGCACGTCTCCTATACTTCCTTCCAGTTGATCTCTGTTTAGCAGTAGCAGGAAACTCATCACTATGAATTGATTGGAGGTCATGAACCTTGGTCCAAGTGGACATAACTTTTGAAAAGACGAACTTTTCAAGAGCCTTCTTCAGTTTAACCAAACGATGAGGTGTCAATGCAGGATGAGGGACGTTGGAACTACTTGAACAATCCATCAAAGTTTAGATGTTATTATCAAATAAAAATGGTCTTATTTATACACAGCCCTTAAAGAAACGGGAGGAAGATGAAGAGTCATCAGTTACCAAAATGGACTTAACTTATCCAGACTAAGTTCCTATTACCATTCTATTATTTATATGCATTTATTGTGGGAGAATATCTAACATAAATGGTTAACTGAGAAGACAATAGTCAGTTGGTCCTTAACTGAAATGATTCAGCTAATAACTGGTCACTCAGTTACTGACCTAACTGATCTTCTCCAATAAATTAACTGATAGATCGATAAATATTCCATAATAAGTGACGTGACTATTAATTATGCATTTAATGTACGTCTTTCAATGAATAGTATTTTAAATCGTGGTCCCACGTGATCCACTTAAATTCTACACACACTTTAATCAGACGTACACATGATGTCATTTAATTTTTCATGGACGACACGTGTCCAAAAATTTGAACAGTCACATACAATCGTACTTCTCCCCACCCCATTTCTGTTCTTCTTCCTTTACGCGTAATTTCAACCTACAGAGCAAATCAACATTCTAAGCTTTCTTTCACACAGAAAATCAACTTTTCAATGGCAAACCAAGTCCCCGCACACCTGCTGAAAGCTATGGCTCTTTACTTAGATTCAGTCCTGTCTGTTCAGGACAAGGCAATCAAGTCTGTGTTTATCAAGATTGAAGCTGCAGGATTGAAGCCATTTCTGGGACTTTCTTCCCAAGAAATCTACCCTAAGGAGATTCAAGATCTTTATGCCAATGGATTCATTTCTCCTGACGAAAATATCACTACTACTGTCAACAATCAGCTGCTGATGATAGATGAATATTCCTTCAGAAACCTCTTTCAGCTGCCAACTGATGGGCTAGCAAACTTCTCCGATATCAAATCTTCTGATGTTGAGGAGATGCAAACTACTGTCGGCTGACGGTCGGAAAATTAAAGTTTTCGATCCAAAGAAGGAACTGAAGCTGGAAATCCAACTGTTGGCAGATATTGTGGCCAAAGGGCTTCTATCAAAGGTAGGATCCTTTGCTGCACTTACTTTAGAAAAATTCCAAGTCATGACTGCCATCATGACTGGCAAAAGGATGAACTGGAAGGAGATCATCTTCACCCTACTGAAGAATATGTTTTAGTCCTTTAAGCAGCCCAAGGGATTTGTCGTACACCTCAGCTATCTGCTGAAAGTCAAGGGCTTAGTGAGTGACTCATCTGAGAGATCATCCAAATTCAAGATTTTATGCTAAGAGTGTTCAGCTGCCAAAGCTCAAGCTAGACATCTCTCCTGAGAAATTTGTCAAAGTGAAAATTGAGATTGGGAAACAGGGGGCTCCCAAATCAGTTAAGAGAGCCAGAATGGAAATTCAGGAAAAGGTAATCAAACATAAACTTATTGTCAGTGAAACTGACTCTGAGAAGACCCTGTCTCCCAAGATATCCTAAAAGTCCAGGACTCAAAAGACAAAATCAGTGATGGCTGTGGACGCCATCCCATCTGAGAGGCTTATTCAATCTGAAGCTGAACAGCCGATCAAGGCTATTCCACTAAGAGCGATACCAGTTGGAACGTTAACTGATGATCAATTACCTCTAGCTGCGGCTCTCAAGAAGTCTATCACCGAATCTGGTGATAAGAAGAAATCTGTTGGAGTTAAGGTTCCACTCATCAATATCTCCGTCCCAACCTCTTTGCCAACTGCATGACTTAAGGGGGTAGTGATTCAATAACAAGTTGATTCCACTAGGTCAGGACTGAGCATCTCTCATATTCTGACTGATTCAAAGGGCAAAGGAAAGATGATTGAAGAGCCCAGACCAACCAACACCATTCAAACTCATTGCCTTGGAAACAATTGTTCTAAAACTGGTCAAAGCAGCTACAGTGGTTCAAGCACTGGAAAGAAAGAAATATTTCTCTGATCAGATACGGGCAAAGAAGCTAAACAGATGATTGGTCAGCTACGCCAGAATTATGATCCCACCAGCCCAACTGCTCTTAATTACAAAATAGTTAATGACCAACTGGACATGGATTTGTTATCTCTGCAGATGGCGATCAAGAATTGGGAACTGGATCAGGAACTAATCATTCCAGAAGATTTTCAAGAACCTTCATTAGAGGAGCTAGCTGATCAATCAACTCAATCAGAAAAGTCATCCAAGGACCCAGTTACTGACTCTGTTGAACAGGTAACAGATCCTTCTTCAAAGGATGCACACCAGTCAACTAATGTTCCTCAGTCCTCAACTGCTGGATCTGAACTATACACGGACGCTAAATTTTCATTGGCAAATATTGATGAAGTCATCAAATCAGTTGCCTCTGATATTCAACTAACTTCTACCGAAGCAGTTGAAGAATTGTACACAACTGAAGAACCAGTTTTTCAAGCCCAAGATCAACCAACTGAAGAGAAAGTTCAGTTGACTTCCACAACTGAACAGGCAGTTTTGAGAACTGAAGAAGCAATTCAGTCATCCGCTTTGACTGAACATATTATATTTGAAGAAGTGCCAGCTGAATAGCCTTTAATTATTTCAGCTGTTCAGACTACTGAAGCATCAACTAAGCAACCAGTTCAAGAGACATCTGCTATTTCAACTGATATTCCACCTGAAGCACCTTTGGACTCTGCTGCTGATCCAACTTCTTCTTCTCCACAGCCTCAACAAGCAAATTTACCAGAAGATATTTATGAAATGGTCAATCCTTCAACTGAAACAATTGATGGGGCCCTGGTAATCTTCGATCAAGAGAAAAGAGAGCAGGAACCAGAAACCTCTGGAGCCATGTCTCCTGGCATCTCAATAGCAACTAAATCTTTGTTTGAAGAAATTCAGGCGATTCAGAACAACCTCGTTAGTATAGTGACCTCCATTTCAGATTCAAATCAACCCAATTTTTGCACACCATGAGGTTTGATTCTATAAAGGACAATACCATGGGAAAAATGCAGAAAATTAAAAAGGAAGTCACTTCATTATTCCTTCAAATGGATGAACTTTGAAAAGACAGAGTGTCAAGTGAAGCTCATTTCCAGACTCAAGTTTTGGTCACAAGACACCTTGACTTTCTGGAAAGCACTGTCCAAAAGAATGGATTTACTGCAAGAGATACTATTGAATGCGGTGTCCAATATATCCTCAGATGTGCGAATCTAATCGAAAAAGGTTTATGGATTAGACAAGAAGGGGGAAGAACAAGAAGAAGGAAATAATCAACCAGAGAAATCTTCGAAGACTATCAAGAAGAAATAGAAGATTATGTTATTCATATTATTTGAAGATTATTTCATTCCTTCATTCTTTTATTCTTTGTACGAATTTGTACATTGAAAGAATTATTTTATATACAATGAGTTCAGTTGATCAGTATCAGTTCTTAATTTTTAAGTTTTGTCAAACACCTAAAAGGGGGAAATTGTTGGAACACAAACTGAGCGTCTAACTTGTGGGGACCCGGACGCTAATCATTTTCTTAATCATCTTTGGGATTTAATTATCAATTAAGATAAAACAGGGTCTAAAATTTTTTCTTTTTAAAGTACAAGTGCGGAAGGTAATGGCATCAATCTAATATACATTTCGGTATAAAAGTACAATAATATACAATACTCACTCAAACTAATCTAAGGTTTAACTACTAAATTCAAGTATTAAACCAAGTCTACAATAAGTCCGGAATCACCACTCTAAACTCGTCTTCTCTCGTCATTTTCTTGACCCCGATCTTGTCCCACCTGTTGTCATGCACACATACAAACAAGACAACAGCCGGATAACTCCGGTGAGAATAAATCCCAGTATAAACAATGTATACATGCAATTAATTGAATTAACATAAAAGCATGCATTATATCTTTGCACATGTATCTAAAATCAAACAACTTATATCAGTATTAATCTGTAAATAAAACATGAATCGTAATCTACGAAACATAAACCAATACAGGTCTGTAAATCAAATATAGTCTCAATATCTAAGACTCGACTCATCTCTCATTCTAATCTAGGGATCCCAGTGAATAGGAATGTAACAATTCTCCCACCTATCTCTTACATTCGCGGTGGTTGAAATTGATACGTTCCCATTTACGGACTTGGCCCTCGCTGTATCGAATATCTATGATAAGAGCGACTCTACTCATAATCACATCGATACGACCAAACGTCCGGTGTCTTGGAGTATCTACCAAGACTATGCCTAGTCTGACAAGGTGCAATGGGTCAGTGACGTCTCTGTCATAGTCTGGCCCCTCTGTCAGTGACTCTTATTTAATAGCTCTCTGCTTTCTACTTCCTATCTCAGTAGAATAAACATAATCATTAAAACATAAAGGTATAAAAACAATACCATACAAGTATGTGGTTTAGGGAAACTCGAGTAGAATCTAACTCAAGTCGATCTCCCAATAAACATCAAGTCGATCTCCCAATAAACATCATTCCTTCATTCTTTTATTCTTTGTACGAATTTGTACATTGAAAGAATTATTTTATATACAATGAGTTCAGTTGATCAGTATCAGTTCTTAATTTTTAAGTTTTGTCAAACACCTAAAAGGGGGAAATTGTTGGAACACAAACTGAGCGTCTAACTTGTGGGGACCCGGACGCTAATCATTTTCTTAATCATCTTTGGGATTTAATTATCAATTAAGATAAAACAGGGTCTAAAATTTTTTCTTTTTAAAGTACAAATGCGGAAGGTAATGGCATCAATCTAATATACATTTCGGTATAAAAGTACAATAATATACAATACTCACTCAAACTAATCTAAGGTTTAACTACTAAATTCAAGTATTAAACCAAGTCTACAATAAGTCCGGAATCACCACTCTAAACTCGTCTTCTCTCGTCATTTTCTTGACCCCGATCTTGTCCCACCTGTTGTCATGCACACATACAAACAAGACAACAGCCGGATAACTCCGGTGAGAATAAATCCCAGTATAAACAATGTATACATGCAATTAATTGAATTAACATAAAAGCATGCATTATATCTTTGCACATGTATCTAAAATCAAACAACTTATATCAGTATTAATCTGTAAATAAAACATGAATCGTAATCTACGAAACATAAACCAATACAGGTCTGTAAATCAAATATAGTCTCAATATCTAAGACTCGACTCATCTCTCATTCTAATCTAGGGATCCCAGTGAATAGGAATGTAACAATTCTCCCACCTATCTCTTACATTCGCGGTGGTTGAAATTGATACGTTCCCATTTACGGACTTGGCCCTCGCTGTATCGAATATCTATGATATGAGCGACTCTACTCATAATCACATCGATACGACCAAACGTCCGGTGTCTTGGAGTATCTACCAAGACTATGCCTAGTCTGACAAGGTGCAATGGGTCAGTGACGTCTCTGTCATAGTCTGGCCCCTCTGTCAGTGACTCTTATTTAATAGCTCTCTGCTTTCTACTTCCTATATCAGTAGAATAAACATAATCATTAAAACATAAAGGTATAAAAACAATACCATACAAGTATGTGGTTTAGGGAAACTCGAGTAGAATCTAACTCAAGTCGATCTCCCAATAAACATCAATTTATATCTTTCTCTTCGCGATCTGATGAAGACGAAGTCTCGTATTCCAATCTGTCCATATCCAAATCTGATAATGACAATCATATAAATACCATATCAGTATATAACTCAATTCGAGACATGTTCTGATCAATAATCCAATCGGTATACAATCTGATCAATGTCAACGATATAACAATGAATCTCAATCAATCTAAATCAACTGATGTTTCGACGGCATAACAATACAAATCTGAATATCTCGTCAATCTGAACATCATAGATAGAATACCAGAATTCATACTCAATACCATAACATCACCCTTCTAATTCCAGCATGTCAATATCTATGCAATTCAACTCAAGAGATGCTGAATTTCATAACAAAGGAATACGGTATAATTTCTTCGATCTGATTTCACATATATACTGATTAGTCTGTCTAGAATACGTAATAATAATCAACTCTTTATTCTTGAATCAAGAACAATACAAATCTTGTATTAAATCTCAGTCCATCTCTTTCAGAAATTATAACAATTGTATAAACAGTCTATTCTTTAATTTGTCTTCAATTATACAATGTCTATGATAGCCGAAACATTATATCTGATTCATATTCAATTATGTCAATAACATAAATTCAAATCATGTTTAAACGTAACAAAAATTACGTCCAGTTATAGCCTGCGTTAATAGGAACTCAGTACCGAAGTCGGATTTCAATTCTAACGGACGGATATTTCACAATTGCAAGTCTAAAAGGTGTAAGGAAAATCCTCTCCAAAGCTTCGACCCTTTTCTGAATATTGTGAGGAAAATGACGTGCAATTCGTATATATATACTGCATGCAATACCAGGAAACATGGCTTATTTTTCATGCAACACGCATGACCGCGGGTGCGGTAGCTCAGGGACCGCGGGTGGGCTCAAGCTTAGGCAGCCCTTTTGTTTTCTGAAATTCGACGACCACGGGTGCGCTCTGATTATTACCGCGGGTGCGCTCTGTCTACTGTAGCCACACCGCGGGTGCGGTCTGTCTGGAACCGCGGGTGCGGTGTTGCTACTGTAAAAATCCTTTATCTTACTGCCACTCCACCGCGGGTGCGGTCTCTTCCTCACCGCGGGTGCGGTCCATCAATTTTCAAAATTGAAATTTTATGTCTATGCAACATCTCATAATCTTGTCTTATCAATTCTATAATTCTTGGGCATTACATTTCTCCCCCTCTTAGATCTGAGTTCGTCCTCGAACTCATAAATAATCAATTCAGATATACTAGAAGGAATGTATAATAGAGTTTCAATCAAAACTCAAATATCTGATTCCAGTCTGGAATAAGAATTCACTAAGTATAACATCGTAATACCCCTTAAAATAACTCTAACAGAATCAATCTTGACATACTAGCTATACGACATCTGTATATACCAAACCACAGCTCATAACAAATCAACGTCATCAGCTGTTCTCAAATCTATTCATCCCAGTCAAGGATAGCTTAAATCTCGGACCCCAAATATCAATCATCATTATCTGACGTTGGTATAATAAGTCTGTCTGATCTGAACTATCTTCATCCTTTTCTTAATTAACTACATTTTCTTTGTCATCTCTTTAACCGTATCAGATCTTATCTCCGGTAGCTTCGAGATATTATTCTTAGACCACTGAAATCTACAGTATTCCATGTACAATGTCTCGTCTGTAGCTATCTCATTACTCGTTTGATAGCTATCCACTGTACCATAATTCATAAAGTGACAATATGTCCTGTCAACTAATGCTAGCATCCAGCACTACAGTTCCCGGAATATCTTCCAATATCTGGATAATACCCTCTGACTATCTGTTAGTCGGTGGATCATATATGAGAAAACATATGGTATATTCTGCCACAAGTACAAAATCGAGTAGAGTCACGATCTGATATAATCTATCGTGGCATTCTGATTACTCTGACCATTTCTCTGACATCGATCTGTGTCATTTGGTCATGTATGTACGTCATCTTGTACAATTAATATATATAGATTGAACAATCTGTCAATCACAATCATATCATATCACAATCTGGAAGGTATTGCAGTAATCTCATTACGAAATTCATCGAATATACTCCCCATTCCTAGTCAGAAACATACAAATTCTGTAATAAATCTTCTGATTTCTATCTTTCTATCTTCATTTAATGGCAATTCAAACATTTCTGTACAATTCGTGCTAACTTTTCAGCACAAATTCTGCCACGACTGATTCAATCTGTCTATATCAAAACTGTCTGTTCGAATACTATACATTCTCAGTCACCCAAAATGAAACTGAATCCACTACTGTGCGTTTCTGACATTATCTGTCATTTCAGATTCGAACTATTTGGTATAAACAAATCAGTTAATAATATAAATTAAGGAAAAATACCTACCTGGTATTCGGTTCTGACTATCAATATCAAATTCTGCTGTACAATTCTGAAACATTTGACATCACAAGATAATTATTTTCATATATTAAGAACCACATATCTGTTACTCTGATCGATGCCCTGTTCTGATTATCGAAATCAAGTTCTGGACATTCTGATCATATTTCTGAACTACTGTAACTCTCGAATTCAGCTCTACTTCGATTGTAACTGTATATACTCTCAACGGTTCCAAATAATCTGTATCAAACACGGATTCAAAATAACAGTAATATCAAATCAGATTCAGACAATAAATAATCTATACTAATCTAGTAAATTCAATAAACTTATAAAACTGCAATTTCTGGCAATAATATCAATTCTGATTAACTGATCACATCTTCTGACTGTCTATATCAACTGCTATATCATCTGCAAATATAATATGCCCAAACAATACAATCTGTATCAATACTGATCTAGAAGCAAACAACTCGCAAGCAGTTCAAAGCACAATCAGATCAGATAATCTTCCAACTCAGACAAAATAAATTTCTGACATTTCTGATCTTTCTGATATCGGTATCATTCTCTGGCACTGATCCTGATCTCAACTGTGTCAAAATCAATCGGTATACTAACTTCAGATATTGCATACTCCGAATACAATCTGTTTCAATCAGGGTTCATATCTGAAGAACTTTTGTATACAATAATCACAGTTCTCAGAGTATTCAATAAAATCTTCAGATGTTCGATTCAATCAATCAAATGCTGCAAATATATCAAAATCTCATAGATACAACGAGCATGAAAGCATCAGAATATCTCTGAACAAACTAAAACATGCCAAAGAGAAACACTAAATCGGATGTAATTCCTGGTCGACACTCTTCTACTGATCTTTCAATTCTTTCAATTCACTCTGTATCATTCTGTTCAATATCATTCTGTACTGAATTCTACAATACAACCAATACCTAGTATCGATTCAATTCTGAAATTTATCTTTCTAATATAAAGCAAATCTGCAATCTTATCTGGAAAATCATTAGCCAACTCGTATATCATTGGCAAATCTGCCAATGCTAGGCTCGATTTTCAGTACATCTACTTAATACATAAGGATACCATATGCTCCTTTCTGTATTAATCGAGTCCCGAGACAACACAGATATCAAAGGAATTCTGAATCTAAAATCCTTATCGTGTAATCTCTACTCATCAGCCATATCTGGTCTGAATCTTACATTCTCCTGAAAGGAATCTTTAATAGTTCTGTACTTGTTCAGCATATTAATATCAATAATGCAGTTCACTTAGAAAACACAAGTACATCATAATCTAGCTCGATCTCATTCTCATTTTACTGTAGTATACAATATTTTACAGAAATCTCTGATATCAATCTTTTTTTCCCAAAAAGGTACAAAGATTAATACTACAGCAATACAGACCCAACAGGTACCGTATATATCAATGCAACTCAGTCAAAAATAATCATAAGAAATGCATTAGTATATATCAATACATATGCAATATAATCATAAAAGAACAGTACCTGCCACTATATCCTCAAGTGCCTCTTGGATCTGTTCCTCGGTCACTGCCACCAGATGATTCTGCTCTCTGAAATCTTCGGGAACCTCTCTGGGGACAAACTCTAGAAAAATGTCCCGGTTGTCGGCAGATACGACAATTACCAGTAACTCCCTGACATTGCTCCGTGGAATGTCTTCCTCCGCAAGTTCTGCAATATACGCCCGTATAACTCGGACTGGAACCACTAGAGCTAGATGAACCACTCCCTAACTTCTTGAATGGCTTCTTTTGAGCTTTCAGCAAATCTTGCTTTCCACTCGTGCTGCCGCGATCAAATCGAAGAGGAGATTGCTGTGTTTGGCGTTGTATCGCACACACCCTTATTAATTGTCTAATCAAACTCGCCTCCGCTCTCTTCGCTCTACTCAAGGCTTCCGCAAAATGGTGAGGTCGCTGCATACTCATCAATGCAACTATCTTTGAGTTCAATCCTCTGATGAACTGATCCGCTACAGCTTCATCATTCCCAATTAAATGAGGAGCAAAACGTAGTAGAGTAGAGAATTTAGCCACATATCCTTCAATATTCAGTTGACCTTGTCTCAAATTCTCAAATTCTGCTTTCTTGTCCTCTCGGTACGAAACTGAGAAAAATCTTCGATAAATTCAGTTCTGAATATTTCCCATGAAATCACTGTACCTTCATTTTCTAACATTCTTTTACTGGTAATCCACCAACTCCTAGCGGCTTCTCGTAACTGGTTAGGCGCCATTTTAACTCTCTGTTCATCTATACAATCAAGTAAATCGAACAGTATTTCTATATCATCAAACCAGTTCTCACAATCTTCAGACGTCTCGATACCACTCAGAATCGGCGGCTGCATAACTGAAACTCTTTCAACTTTGTTTCCATCTGAGTCTCTGATACATCTATCTGTTCGGTCGAAGTACTACCCCTTTCTGGAATTCTCCGTGGAGGTATATCTGCTTATCAAAACATTAGTACCCAAATACTAAAATCTGTTCCAATTTTTCTCTATCATCTTACTGCTGATCAAGAATGAAATCTGATTCATACTCAATAATACATATTACCAATCCAAATCAGATAATTAGATAACATGTATTTCAAAGCAGTAACACATAGTCTCATGCTAGCACACATGTAAGTCAACACGATAATAAATCACATGCTAGCAATCACATGCAAGGAAAGAAAACTCATCTACCCCGCTCATTCTCTTCGATCTCAATCTAACTCGCTCTGATACCACCTGTTGTGGGGACCCGGACGCTAGTCATTTTCTTAATCATCTTTGGGATTTAATTATCAATTAAGATAAAACAGGGTCTAAAAATTTTTCTTTTTAAAGTACAAGTGCGGAAGGTAATGGCATCAATCTAATATACATTTCGGTATAAAAGTACAATAATGTACAATACTCACTCAAACTAATGTACAATACTCACTCAAACTAATCTAAGGTTTAACTACTAAATTTCAAGTATTAAACAAAGTCTACAATAAGTCCGGAATCACCACTCTAAACTCGTCTTCTCTCGTCATTTTCTTGACCCCGATCTTGTCCCACATGTTGTCATGCACACATACAAACAAAACAACAACCGGATAACTCCGGTGAGAATAAATCCCATTATAAACAATGTATACATGCAATTAATTGAATTAACATAAAAGCATGCATTATATCTTTGCACATGTATCTAAAATCAAACAACATGTATCAGTATTAATCTGTTAATAAAACATGAATCGTAATCTACGAAACATAAACCAATACAGGTCTGTAAATCAAATCTAGTCTCAATATCGAAGACCCGACTCATCTCTCATTCTAATCTAGGGATCCCAGTGAATAGGAATGTAACAATTCTCCCACCTATCTCTTACATTCGCGGTGGTTGAAATTGATACGTTCCCATTTACGGACTTGGCCCTCGCTGTATGGAATATCTATGATAAGAGCGACTCTACTCATAATCAAATCGATACGACCAAACGTCCGGTGTCTTGGAGTATCCACCAAGACTATGCCTAGTCTGACAAGGTGCAATGGGTCAGTGACGTCTCTGTCATAGTCTGGCCCCTCTGTCAGTGACTCTTATTCAATAGCTCTCTGCTTTCTACTTCCTATCTCAGTAGAATAAACATAATCATTAAAACATAAAGGTATAAAAACAATACCATACAAGTATGTGGTTTAGGGAAACTCGAGTAGAATCTAACTCAAGTCCATCTCCCAATAAACATCAATTTATACCTTTCTCTTCGCGATCTGATGAAGACGAAGTCTCGTATTCCAATCTATCCATATCCAAATCTGATAATGACAATCATATAAATACCATATCAGTATATAACTCAATTCGAGACATGTTCTGATCAATACTCCAATCGGTATACAATCTGATCAATGTCAACGATATAACAATGAATCTCAATCAATCTAAATCAACTGATGTTTCGACGGCATAACAATACAAATCTGAATACCCCGTCAATCTGAACATCACAGATAGAATAACAGAATTCATACTCAATACCATAACATCACCCTTCTAATTCCAGCATGTCAATATCTATGCAATTCAACTCAAGAGATGCTGAATTTCATAACAAAGGCATACGGTATAATTTCTTCGATCTGATTTCACATATATACAGATTAGTCTGTCTAGAATACGTAATAATAATCAACTCTCTATTCTTGAATCAAGAACAATACAAATATTGTATTAAATCCCAGTCCATCTCTTTCAAAAATCATAACAATTGTATAAACAGTCTATTCTTTAATCTGACTTCAATTATACAATGTCTACGGTAGCCGAAAGATCATATCTGATTCATATTCAATTCTGTCAATAACATAAATTCAAATCATGTTTAAACGTAACAAAACTTACGTCCAGTTGTAGCCTGCGTTAATAGGAACTCAGTACCGAAGTCAGATTTCAATTCTAACTGACGGATCTTCGACAATCGCAAGTCTAAAAGGCGTAAGGAAAATCCTCTCCAAAGCTTCGACCCTTTTCTGAATATTGTGAGGAAAATAACGTGCAATTCGTATATATATACTGCATGCAACACCAGGAAACGTGGCTTATTTTTCACGCAACACGCATGACCGCGGGTGCGGTAGCTCCGGGACCGCGGGTGCGCTCAAGCTTCGGCAGCCCTTTTGTTTTCTGAAATTCGACGACCGCGGGTGCGCTTTGATTATTACCACAGGTGCGCTCTGTCTACTGTAGCCACACCGCGGGTGCGGTCTGTCTGGCACCGCGGGTGCGGTGTTGCTACTGTAAAAATCCTTCATCATACTGCCACTCCACCGCGGGTGCGGTCTCTTCCTCTCCGCGGGTGCGGTCCATCAATTTTCAAAATTCAAATTTTCTGTCTATGCAACATCTCATAATCTTGTCTTATCAATTCTATAATTCTTGGGCATTACATAACTGATATAAAAAGAATGATAATTGATCCAAAACATGTTGCCATTAACTGAAGAAAAACACGCAGACATTGGAATGCAACTGAACCAACAACTGAATTATGCAAACAACTGGCTGATCAGTTGGAACTGATCAGTTACTACAAACAGTTGTGAGATTCTCAACTATATTATATCAGCTGATCCCTCAATTGAACACGTCATCAGTTAAGAAATTCAACCAACAAAAGTTGACTGCAACAAGTAGTGGGATCGCCGCATTACAGAAAAGAAGCAGTGTACGACTGTCAAAAGAATGTTGACGTGGCATGCAAGGGATAGAAAGGTTCAATTGTATTTAATATTACCATTGGAGGAAAGCCTATAAATAGCAGAGAAGATCAACTGAAGAACAGCTCTTGAACTTTTGAAACTGTCGAACTACTGAATCATTGAAACATCTAAATTGTTGAGCAATGGAAATCTATTCTGTTACTCTACTGAAATTTTTGTAAACAGAAAAGCTCAGGCTTATTGTATATATTCATAGCTGCTAGGCTATAATTCGAGCTTTCAACACAAACTATATTACTCGATCTAGAAGAGATCAGTTGTGTTAGATTTATTCAGTTCTATTGAGTTCTGAAAACTGCTTTGTAACTAAGAGTTTAAGTTTGACATTGTTAAGTCCAAAACTGAAGTAGGTGTGTCCAAAACTGAAGTGGGCCTGTCAATATCAAAGTCTTTTAGTGTATATCATATCCTTGAGATAGATGGGGTGACGTAGGAGTGTTTGAAATCTCCGAACATCCATAAAATCATGTGTCTTATCATTTCAGTTTTTATTCTGTCTATCAGTCTGTTTATTTCCGCAAAACAATTTGTTAACAGATTGATATTGACTTACAAGATTCCCGAGTATCAGTTTATCACTAAAATGACTCGTCAGTCGAAAATGTTTTGAAAATTGTGAGTGTTTATTCAACCTCCCTCCCCCCTTCTAAACACTCTTTCACCCTTAACCGATTCTATCAAAATCTGTTCTGACCATCTTCCCATATAAGCCATATTGCAGAATTTCCGACGAGTTTCTTTACTCCCCGGCAGCTTTCTATTCTAAAGAAGATTTCTATTCTTTTCAAATAAATCTTCTGCAAAACTTTTGGTTTTTCCTGTCATTATATTTAACAAGAATGATTTGTTTATCGAATTATGATAAAATTTAAATGGAAGCTTGACATTGTCCATCTCAGTCAGACAGACCCATAAACTCCATGCTCTTCTAGTGTAAATGTCATATTCAGTTATTAAAACAAGAAGGGGAGTTTCTTCTGTCGGAGGATATTTGATAAATTTCTAAACATGAACATATGTACTTTTTAACTTGATGAAATGAAAGGCTTCGTGAGAGCCTTTTCCTGCTAGCTCTGATGCTGTACTGAAAAAGTATAGCTCCACAATTTCTCCTCTGGACAAATATTCGTTATTTTCACATGTTTCATGCATGACTTCCTAAATCCATTTAGGTAGCCCTGAAATTTCTGGGAAGCTTGGTGATGTGGTATAAAATGAGGCAAGACCCCCGAATTCATACCATGCTTTAACTTCCTTTGGATATGAATTTGGTTTCATCCATACCCTAGGATATTTCCCTGAAACATCAACCCTTATTTTAGCTAGGTTCATGCCTACTCTTGTTTTTAATTTCTCTCAGCTTTGTTGGTAAACCTGAAATAGGGAAATTGTAGCTTCATTAGTAGCAACCTTAGATTTACACTTGTCAGTATTAGGTCTAAGGTTGATCTTTCCCTTTTCAATCTCCGAGGTGAAGGGTTGACTTGAATACACGATATAAGGATCTGGAGTCTCAATTTTTGTTTCAGCCAACTCATCTGGAGATGATCCCGATTTAACACTTGTGATAGGGGTATTTGAACCCTCTTCTCCAGGTATAGAGTCCTGTACTCGGAAACTCTCCATTTGGAAAACCAGTGGCTTCTCAATTCCTTGTAGAATAGGCTTTTAAATTACAGACCATAACTGAGTATAAGCCTTTAAACATCATGTGATTAGATCAGAGACTATCATCTTAACGGCTTGTAGTAGCCTTCCCGCAACTTCTGCGTTTAAGGCCAGCTGGTTGAACTCGTTTTGAAGAATTTCAAGGTGTTCTCTTAAATGCCTCTGAATTTTTATGATGGCATCGATATCACCTCTGTCCATCTCTTGTTAAAATATCTGCAAGAATATTTTCATGAGATTTAATAATCACAAGATAAAAAAATATAGTTTTGACATAACCCTTGCCAGCTTAATAATCTGGCTTTATCAGGTTTAGACTCTATTATATTCCTCAAGAAAGCTTTCACCTGTGCATAAAATTCTTTTTCGTTGATATGCCATCTTATGGCTTCTGCATATGAGAAGAGTCTACTACAATATCTGCATTGCTGTTCTCCTTCTGGTGTGAGCTTGGTTAAAACTGTTGCCCACCAATGATTACTGGCATCTGTGTATAATACGAGATCATCTTCATCTTGGGAAATAGCCATTTTCGGAAGATTTTTACAAATCTCATTTAGTTGACTAAGTCCTTGTGTGTTCTTTCGTCCATATAAATTTTTCATCTTTTTTCAGTAATGGACTAAACATTTTTCTGTGTTTTCTTAGGTTTTTAATAAACATCCCATCAAAATTAACAACTCCTATAAAACTTTGATGTTGTTTTTATAGCTCGTTTGGAAAATTTTGCACCTTTTATACTATATGATCCTGCAAAATTATTCCAGATTCATCGATTTCTATTCCAAGGAATTCAATCTTTCTTGTGGCAATGAGTGCTTTCTTTTATGATAGAACTAGTCCTTCCTTTTTACAAACATTAGAGAAAATATCTAAATGCTTAATATGTTCCTCCATATTTTTAGATACGATTAAAGCATCATCAATATAGACAAACATAAATTTGAAATAATCTTTAAATAGATTATCCATTTTCCTTTGAAATATTTGAGATGAATTAGCCAATCCCATTGGTAATACTTCACAGATATAATGTCCTTGTGGTGTGGAGAAAGCTGTGAATTTCTTACTTTCTTCCTGCATCTGAATCTGATAAAATCGGACTTACAATCAAATTTAGAGAATATATTTGCATTGTGTATGCAACTAATTAGATGTTCTCTACTAGGTATGAAGTACCCATCAACCTCCAGAATCTTATTAATTTCTTTGTAATTGGTAACTAATCTTGTTTTGTTCATTTTTATCTCACCGTGATTTCTTACAAGAAATCTTGGACTGTTGTATGGTGAAATTCCTGATTTGATAAAACCAAGGTCCAAATGTTCCTTGATTATAATCTGCATATCCTTTTGATCAATAATATTCATTGGGATATGCTTGCATCAGACAAATTCTGTGACACCTTGACCCGTTACAATTAAAAATACAGCGGAATTTAAAATTTTCTTGCAAATGGAAGGAGTCTCAAAATACATTTCCAAATATCATCAAAAGTATTA
Organism: Primulina eburnea; assembly: GCF_022965805.1. Taxonomy (NCBI): domain Eukaryota; kingdom Viridiplantae; phylum Streptophyta; class Magnoliopsida; order Lamiales; family Gesneriaceae; genus Primulina; species Primulina eburnea. Next base: position 21,672,933 of record NC_133108.1, on the reverse strand, counting down.
ACATGATCAACTAAATGATACATCAAAATACAAAACATCATTTTAATGATCATGTACAAAACATTTCTTGCAAAACAAACTACTTCCTTCCAATCTTCGTATGCATATGACTCCCATCCACAGTCAACGCCCTGGCCCGTCACTCTTATCTGCATCACATGAAAATAACTGAAATGAGTATAAAACTCAGCAAGTGGAACTCTTACATAACAATGAACATATCATACTCTGTAAAACATAGCTTTGAAATCATTAAATACCATCAACTCTGAAACATGAATATAATAGCAATAGCAATAACAATGAGATGGTATTTCTCTTTACTCTGGTTGGATTGATATCAATAGTAACTCTGTCTGTGGTGCTCGTATCCCAATCGATATAAACCGATAACTCTGAGGGATATAAGCCTATGGTCGTTGATCAACTAATTGCATGTAATCTCTGACTATGTATCTATCAATCCAATAAAACATTTGAAACTCTCTCTCGGCATTTAATCAATCACTTTGAAGTCTATACTCTTTGTATTCCCTTTTTAAATACAATTGAGACATACAATGTCTCTAATATATATACAATTGAATCAATACATAGTTATGAAGCCAATAAAGAGAATAACACATTAAAATCTTTGAAACACAATACATATACTATCATGTGAGCACAAGGGATGAAATTCCACTTACAAACCACAATAACACCTTGAATCTAACTCTTGGTACACCACCTACAACAATAATCCATAAATAACACCAACATCAACTCAATATCCAAGAATCCAAGTCAAATAATCCCTTAAACTAACAAATACATCAAACCTATAACATCTCTTCTCCAAAACCAAGAGATAACACAACCAAAAGCTTACCTTAGCTTCCTAGAGCAACCAAGAACTTCAATATCAACTCGAAACTCCAACTAAATCCAAGAATCAAAGGTAGGAAATGAAAGAAAATGGAGGAAACCCTTGTTCTAAGAGAGAAAAACGAGATTGAGAGGAAAGGGAAGGTGAAAATGAAGTCAACTTATCCAAAAAGCTACTAAATATCTCGCCCATACCTCAATAATGCATGACCGCATGTGCGCTCAAACAAGCACCGCGGGTGCGCCATGCTCACGGCACTCCACCAATTTCTGAAATACTACGACTGCGGGTGCGGCGCTGCTAATAACGCGGGTGCGGTCTCTACCGTGGGTGAGGTCTCAACACCACCGCGGGTGCGGTGATGCCACGGCCCTCCAACAACAAAATTATGAACAGTACACCGCGGGGGCACTCCTACTATGAGCGCGGGTGCACTCTGGTCACGGCAATGAACACCACTCATGCAACTAAAATCAATCCGAAACACTGAAACAACGCAACCAACAACAACTACACCTCAAGACAATAATAACCAAAAATACTATGGACCATAAACACAACTCTAAACATCTAATCAAATAACCCAAATAAATATACAAAACTTAAACAGTACCGTACACCGGGCTCGGCTATTACAATCTCCCCTCCTTAAGGGAGTTTCGTCCTCGAAATTGACGTCACTGCACAAACAACTCAGGATACTTCTCTCTCATCTCATCCTCCGGTTCCCACGTAGCCTCTTCGATCAAATGGTTCCTCCAAAGGACTTTAACGATGCCGATCTCTTTGTTTCTCAAAACTCTAACTTTGCGGTCCAGAATTTGAACCGGAATCTCTTGGTACGTCAAATTCGGCGTCAAGTCCAATGGCTCGTGGCGAAGAACATGGGAAGGATTCGCAATATACTTCCTGAGCATCGATACGTGAAAAACTTTGTGGACTCTGTCAAGATCTGGCGGTAGGGCTAACCTGTAGGCTCGATCACCAACTCTGTCCAAGATCTCAAAGGGGCCAATAAATCTCGGACTCAACTTGCCCTTTTTGCCAAACCGCATCACACCCTTGAGAGGTGCTATCTTCAGAAACACGTGATCGCCAACCTCAAACTGCAAAGGTCTACGACGAACATCTGCATAGCTCTTCTGTCTCGACTGCGCAGTCTTCATCCTCTCACGGATAACAGCAACAACATCGGCTGTCTGTTGGACCAACTCTGGTCCCAACATCTTCCTCTCACCAACCTCATCCCAATACAAGGGAGATCTACACTTCCTGCCATAAAGTGCTTCGTACGGTGCCATCCCAATCGTCAATTGGTAGCTATTGTTGTACGTGAACTCAACAAGAGGCAACTTAGAATCCCAGCTACCAGAATAATCAATAGTACAAGCTCTGAGAATATCCTCTAGAATCTGAATGACTCTCTCTGACTGACCGTCGCTCTGAGGGTGATAAGCTGTACTGAATGCTAACCGTGAACCCATAGCTCTGTGCAAACTCTTCCAAAACTCTGAGGTAAATCTAGGGTCACGATCAGACACAATCGACACAGGGACACCGTGAAGTCTAACAATCTCAGCTATGTAATCCTCGGAATACTGATTCATGGAATACGTCGTCTTGACTGGAAGAAAGTGCGTTGACTTGGTCAATCGATCAACGATAACCCAAATGGAATTAAAACCCTTCTGTGTCCTGGGAAGACCAGTCACGAAATCCATCGTAATATGCTCCCACTTCCACTGAGCAATCGGCAATGACAACAATGTCCCAGCAGGTCTCTGGTGCTCAATCTTCACCTGCTGACAAGTTAGGCACTGAGAAATAAATACGGCAATGTCTTTCTTCATACCTGGCCACCAGTAAAGTCGACGAAGATCCTGATACATCTTGGTTCTGCCTGGATGTATTGAATATGGCGCGGTAAGAGCCTCTGTCAAGACGTCTCGACGAATATCATCACCAACGAGAACACAAATACGGCCTCTGATAGTCACCAAACCATCACCACATCGCAAACTCTGAGTAACCTCTCTCCTCTGCTCTAGCTCTCAACTTTGCCAACTGAACATCATCAGTCTGCTCTCTACGGATCCTGTCCGTCAAAGTAGCCCGAATAACCAACGCTGAAAAGCGAGCAATGGTCCCCGGAACTACCAAAGAAATCTCCTCTCGCTGCAAGTCCATCAGCAAAGGTCTCTGAATCAAAGAACTCAAAGAAGAACTCAACTTACGGCTCAAAACATCAGCCACAACATTCGCTTTCCCTAGGTGGTAACTGATAGTCACATCATAGTCTTTGACAAGCTCTAACCACCTCCTCTGCCGCATATTGAGCTCTTTCTGGGAAAACAGATACTTCAAACTCTTGTGGTCTGTGAAGATCTCACACTTTTCGCCATACAAATAATGTCTCCAAATCTTCAAGGCGAAAACCACAGCTGCTAGCTCTAAATCATGTGTCGGATAATTCTTCTCATAATCTTTCAACTGGCGAGAAGCATAGGCGATAACCTTACCTCGCTGCATCAGCACTGCACCAAGGCCTTTCTTCGACGCATCAGTATACACAACGAAATCCTCTGAACCACATGGCAACGAAAGAACAGGAGCTGTCGTCAATCTATCCTTCAACTCTTGGAATGAACTTTGGCAATCAGTGGACCACTCGAACTTCACAGTCTTCCTCGTCAAATTGGTCAATGGCAAGGCAATCTTGGAGAAATCTGAAATAAAGCGACGATAATAACCCGCCAAACCAAGGAAACTGCGTACCTCAGAAACAGAAGTAGGAATAGGCCATCTCTGAACAGCCTCTATCTTCACTAGATCAACAGCTATGCCATCTTTCGAAACAACATGGCCTAGAAAAGAAATCCGATCCAACAAAAATTCACACTTCTTCAGTTTAGCAAACAGCCTCTTCTCCCTCAACAATCGGAGAACAACTCTGAGATGCTCTGCATGAAGCTCTCTGGTCTTGGAATAGATCAAGATGTCGTCGATGAAGACAATGACGAAGCTATCCAAGAACGGATTGAACACACGGTTCATCAGATCCATGAAGACCGAAGGAGCATTGGTCAGACCAAAAGACATCACAAGAAACTCATAGTGACCGTACCTGGTCCGGAACGCTGTCTTAGGGATATCGGACTCCCTAACCTTCAACTGATAGTAGCCAGACCGAAGATCAATCTTCGAAAATACAGTAGCACCATGAAGTTGGTCAAATAGATCGTCAATCCGTGGCAACGGATACTTGTTCTTGATCGTCACTTTGTTGAGCTCCCTATAGTCGATACACAGCCGCAAAGACCCATCTTTCTTCTTGACAAACAGAACCGGAGCTCCCCAAGGCGAAGAACTCGGACGAATAAAACCCTTCTCCAAAAGATCCTGCAACTGCGTCTTCAACTCCTTCATCTCGGTAAGGGCCATTCGGTACGGAGCCTTAGAAATAGGAACCATACCTGGAGCTAGATCAATCACAAACTCAACGTCCCTGTCCGGCGGCAAACCCGGCACATCATCCTCAAACACATCAGCAAACTCCCTCACCACATCGATATCATCAATATTCAACTTAATCAATCTATCCACATCCACAATCGAAGCCAGAAACACATCACAACCTCTATACATCAACTTCTCAGCCTCAAGACAAGAAATAAAAGGAAGGACCAGCGAAGTACCTGCACTGGCGAGAACTCCTCCCTTAATGCTATCATCTGCAAAGGTCACCGTCTTAGCAACGCAATCAATCACTGCACGATAAGTCGAAAGCCAATCCATGCCAAGAATAACATCAAAGGCAACCATCGGGATAACAATCAAATCAGCAAAAACAACTCGCTCCTCAATACGAACAGGACATGCATAAACAATAGATGTCGGGCACAACACGTCCCTCGAAGGTAAAACAACATTGAACTGGAGGGGAAGAACAGAAAGAACTATACCCAAAGATCTCAAAAACAATTCAGACATAAAAGAATGAGTAGCACCAGTATCAATCAAAGTCGTAGCTACTCTGCCTGAAATCAAAATAGTGCTAGAGATCACAGAAGAATCATGATTAATACCTTCCTTGGTCATCGAAAAGATACGAACCTGCACTTTATCCTTGCTCGCTCCCCTCGGACAATCTCTGGCAATGTGGCCTGCCGTGCCACAACGATAACAAGAATGAGTGCCAAATCTGCACTCTCCTCGATAATGTCTGCTGCACTTGGGACACAAAGGCTTCTCGGGATCAACTGGTATTGGTGGTGGTCTAGGACTCGACTCCATCTTGCCCTTCCCTTTGAAACGATCCTTGCCTCGCTGATTCGAGCCCTGGCCTCTCTGAGCAATAGCTTGATGCCTCTCCTGCCTCTCTCTGGCGATATCTTTCTCGTCCTGCTCAGCCAACAAAGCCTTGGACACGATCTCCTTGAAAGTCACAGCCTTGGACATGTTAATATCCCTCCTGATCTCTGCACGAAGGCCTCGAATGAAGTGAGCGCCTTTGTCCTTGTCATTAGAAGCAATGTACGGAGCAAATAAACAATCCTCCTCGAACTTGAGAATGTACTCATCAACGTTCAAGCTCCCCTGTCGAAGCTCCAAGAACTCCGTAACCTTCCTCGCTCGAAGTGCGTCGGGGAAATACTTGTCGTAGAACAAATCAGTGAACTCTGACAACTTCAACGCTGAAACATCAACACCAACCTTCGTGGCATTCCACCAGATACGTGCAGGCTTTACCAACATGAATACTGCACAGCTGATCCTGTCTTTATCTTCGTACTGGAGATGATCGAAGATCGCTTCTAGAGCCTTGATCCACTCCACTGCAACTAAAGGATCAGTGCTACCTGCGAATTCTGGTGGATCCATTCTCTTGAAAGCAGAAAAGACGGCATCAGTGCCAACTACCTGAGCTACTTGGCCTCTCGCTTGGCCTCTACCCTGTCCTGTTCCTTGCAATCGAAGCAACTGCTGAATCTGCTCACTATGGACTTTGGCCTGCTCCTTAAGCAACTTGCCGAACTCGTCGACAACTCTCGAGGAAGAACTATCCTCACCCTCTACAGCTTTCCTCTTAGGAGGCATACTCTACAATGTGCTCACAAAAGACATATCAATAAATAACAATGGATAGATGCAAAGAAAACATACCCAGACAGTTGAAAGTAGACGAAGTCATATGCATTGGTCCGAAGAACGGTGCTCTGATACCACTAAATGTGACACCTTGACCCGTTACAATTAAAAATACAGCGGAATTAAAAATTTTCTTGCAAATGGAAGGAGTTTCCAAATACATTTCCAAATATCATCAAAAGTATTAACATGATCAACTAAATGATACATCAAAATACAAAACATCATTTTAATGATCATGTACAAAACATTTCTTGCAAAACAAACTACTTCCTTCCAATCTTCGTATGCATATGACTCTCATCCACAGTCAACGTCCTGGCCCGTCACTCTTATCTGCATCACATGAAAATAACTGAAATGAGTATAAAACTCAGCAAGTGGAACTCTTACATAACAATGAACATATCATACTCTGTAAAACATAGCTTTGAAATCATTAAATACCATCAACTCTGAAACATGAATATCATAGCAATAGCAATAACAATGAGATGGTATTTCTCTTTACTCTGGTTGGATTGATATCAATAGTAACTCTGTCTGTGGTGCTCGTATCCCAATCGATATAAACCGATAACTCTGAGGGATATAAGCCTATGGTCGTTGATCAACCAATTGCATGCAATCTCTGACTATGTATCTATCAATCCAATAAAACATTTGAAACTCTCTCTTGGCATTTAATCAATCACTTTGAAGTCTATACTCTTTGTATTCCCTTTTTAAATACAATTGAGACATACAATGTCTCCAATATATATACAATTGAATCAATACATAGTTATGAAGCTAATAAAGGGAATAACACATTAAAATCTTTGAAACACAATACATATACTATCATGTGAGCACAAGGGATAAAATTCCACTTACAAACCACAATAACACCTTGAATCTAACTCTTGGTACACCACCTACAACAATAATCCATTAATAACACCAACATCAACTCAATATCCAAAAATCCAAGTCAAATAATCCCTTAAACTAACAAATACATCAAACCTATAACATCTCTTCTCCAAAACCAAGAGATAACACAACCAAAAGCTTACCTTAGCTTCCTAGAGCAACTAAGAACTTCAATCTCAACTCGAAACTCCAACTAAATCCAAGAATCAAAGGTAGGAAATGAAAGAAAATGGAGGAAACCCTTGTTCTAAGAGAGAAAAACGAGATTGAGAGGAAAGGGAAAGGTGAAAATGAAGTCAACTTATCCAAAAACTACTAAATATCTCGCCCATACCTCAATAATGCATGACCGCGGGTGCGCTCAAACAAGCACCGCGGGTGCGCCATGCTCACGGCACTCCACCAATTTCTGAAACACTACGACCGCGGGTGCGGCGTTGCTAATAACGCGGGTGCGGTCTCTACCGCGGGTGCGGTCTCAACACCACCGCGGGTGCGGTGATGCCACGGCCCTCCAACAACAAAATTATGAACAGTACACCGCGGGGGCACTCCTACTATGAGCGCGGGTGCATTCTGGTCACGGCAATGAACACCACTCATGCAACTAAAATCAATCCGAAACACTGAAACAACGCAACCAACAACAACTGCACCTCAAGACAATAATAACCAACAATACTATGGCCCATAAACACAACTCTAAACATCTAATCAAATAACCCAAATAAACATACAAAACTTAAACCGTACCGTACACTGGGCTCGGCTATTACAAATTCATACTCTTTTCCTTCCTTAATTTTAAGGCAAGCTTTGATTTGATATTTATTCCACCATGCCAAGGGATCTTCATTGTAATTTTCTTTGATCATTCTCTCTACATCTTCTAATGATACCTTATATTCAAACTCTACTTCATTCTTATATAGAGATATCTTGAGGGATTCTATTTCTTTTAGTTGGAGTTTTTTATCTGCTCTCAGTTGTAGCATTGTTTCTCTCAATTGTCTAGAATCCTTCATTTTTGGGTTCAGAAGTTTTCCTTCATCACCATGCTTTCTGCGAAATTGAATGGGCAATTTTCTGTAAAAATGTATCTCTAATTCTCTGAATTATGATTTTTTGATCACAAGGTGATGTAAACACTAATCGTCTAGTCACATTTTCTTGCATTTAAGTCTTAAACATTTGTAGGAAATTATTCCCTAGGAGAATGTCGACTCCTGTATCATGAAATAAATCGGTGGTGTTTTTACCTAAGTCAAGGCGTTTGTCCAGCACCTCCAATCACGATTTCCATCATCTTAATCCCCTTACATAAGATTAAGATTCTTCTGGAAAAATCTCTTCCAGCAATCTTTGGTAGTTCTTCTTCCAAATTATTTGGAAAAACTCTTATTTTTGCTGTACAGATTCCGACACCTGAATCAATATAAGCAGCAAAGTATTCTGCTTCATATTGTTTTTATAACATCTCTACTAGAATGTATATTGAGAATGAGCTTGTAGTCATTGAATTTTCCACATCCTATCTTCTGCCATAAACTCCATTCCATATTCTAGACGTTTCCAAGGTTTATGTTCCTCCAAAAACTCTAGTCCAAGAACCAATCGATCTGGTTCTTTTCCCGGAATTCCTTTGATATGAACTTCCAATTTTTCGATATTTATCATTCCTTGGTAAGTTTGTATCATATGTTGTTCTAAATAGTATATGGTATTAAAAGGAAATTGATTCCTTTGTTTCGTAATATCAAATACTATTCTACTTCATTCCACCCTTATGGGCATCTAAGCTTTCCTATTGTGGAAAATCTTTTTGGCTCCTGTTGGGCTTCTTGGACAGGCACTTTTCCCCATCTACAAAATAGTAATTCTATCTCTCTGAAAAGATAGTTTTATTGATTCTAATCTAAGACTTTGATTGCTTTGTAGAATCGGTTTGTCTTGTATTTGGATATCTGTTTCTTGTATTAAAGGAAACTCAACTCTTTCTTGATAAATTGTCTGCCCAAATTTTCCAAATATCTCAGGTATTTCAATGAACTCATTTTTAATAAAAAAATTCTAAATGATGTGTATTAGATAGAGCATATGAAATCTGATAGGCAATAGAATATGGTATATTACCTTCTTTTATCAGCCTTTTTTCTTAGAAATTCTGATGTAATGTCAAAGATCGTCTGAAATTAAGATCTGCCAGGTTGTAGGCTATTCTTGGATAAATTACTCCTATAATTTTTCCTACACAGAGATTTCTTGAGATTGTTCTTAGTACTGAATCTTGAATTTTTTCCATTCGTTTATCGCATATACCAATATCAATGGGTGAATCAATTCCTTCTTTGAAAATGGCTTTTATCATAATCTGGATTTCTCCCATATGAATCCAGGACATGGTTTGTGTTACTTCTATCTTGAGTTTTTTAATTCCTCCTTAATTTCTTCGGAAGGAATTAGTTGCATCTTCATTCTATTTCCTATAATTTCCATTGGAATTGTTATTTACCTTCTAGAAATTTTATAGATTAGATGATGCTTTCTGTTTCTTAGGCCAATACTTCTTAAGAAATTTTCTACCTGTCCTCTAGAGAATCCCTAATATCTCCGAAGACTAGGATTTTCTCTCATGATCATTTGGACCATGTTATGAGATATTTTTTTCTGGTTAAAGAAACCAGACAAATCTTCATGTGTTTCTTGTCGAAATATCTCGTCTTCAGTCATATTCCGATTCAGTTCCATCAGATTCTTCCTGACTAAAGATTTCTTTTTCTTCATATATATTTTCGTCTGAGGCAATATCCTCAAATCGCTATACCTGAATAAGATTTTGATAATAAATTGCTTCTTCAATATCTGGGGTTAGATCGAAGCATTTAATACCTTGTTTTTCATTTTCTGGATAGTTGGTTGAGATATGACATCTTGCTCCACATGTCCAACAATTACAATCTTTAAAACTTTCATTAGCTCAAGTATGAGGTCTTCTATAAGTTTTCTTTGTAGGTGTTCCTCCTATGCTTTGAGATGTACTCGATGCTTTGGATGATATCCTACTTCTTGATGGTCCACTTCTTTGTCCAGATTTATAAGATTTATCCTTTTGTCTAGAACAAATTGTTCTTGGTTTCCAAGACCTTCTCCCACTTTTAGCATAAGGATGAGTTCTAAACCTTTTCCCCTTATGCCTTTGTGGTTTACTTCCAATAATTGTTGGAAGATCATTTTCTTTACAACACAAATGAGTACGTTTGTTAGTACCCCTTAATCGTTTGTAATTTTTTGGTAATGCTGCCAAATGAAATCATTATGCCAATTTTCTTTTGAGAAAAGAGGCTCTTCATGCCAATGTATCTGGATTTTTAGAGACATATTCCCTTATGAGAATTTCTCTCCAGGGACTTGGCATTTTTGCGAAGAAAAGTTACATTGTTATATCTTTTTTGACCACTGAATTCCATCTATATTTAGTGAACAACATAATACATTCATCCGCTAAACATATATCATGTAATTCAAGACTATACAGAGCTTGAGTACATTTCTTTTTTTCTCTGTATCTTGACTTTTAAAATTGCCTACCCCTGTAAATTGTGCTTCAAAAAGGGTAGTCATTCTTCCAGTTATCTCACTGAGAGATTCTCTAGCTTGAACTGATTATTTGGTTTGTACCGAAGTCATGTACTAAGAAATTTTAACTGATCTCATATGACTCATTTCCAATATTTTAATGAATCTTTCTCTATTGAGATCTAGCGTGCTTGCTGTGATTCTCATAGCGGAAGTCCAGTCATCTATGAGATCTTCTTTGTTTTCGAAATCTAATACATCTAGGGTAAGCATAACTCCATAAGGATGTATTGGTTCTAAAACAAATTTTCCATATGGTATTTGGTGCAAAGGAATTTGACTCTTCCTGGAACTTTTCCCTCCTAGGTGTGACTCTCCACCAGTATGAAATCGGGTTGGGATTCACTCATATTTATATTTTAAGATCCTACACTTTCCCTTGGTGGTTCCTGAGAAGATGACCATGTTATGGAGGGTAGTTCACCTCATGTTGTGTTAATCTTCAGATCTACGGCCTTGAGGTTTGCAAATGATTCTACAAGTTCTTGGAGATCCTCGAGACCAATCATTTCTAAAGTTGTCATCAGATTAATTTCTTTTTCGAGACAAATTTGATTAAATTGATCATTTTTTATTCTTCGATTAAAGGTTTTGGCATTATTTCGGCCTTCCCTCGTTGATGTAGTAAGGGATCAGTACCAAAGGATGGCGGTAGCCTTCCTTCTGAAGTTCTCTTACTAGAACTTGGTTGTTGTTCTAGGGTTTGAAATCTTGTTCGAATATCCTTTAATATTCCAAGAATTTCTTCCTGGTTTTCAAAGATTTTCTCCACATTTTGCGGTACATAATATAACATATTGCCATAATTTTGTACTGTCTTCTGAATTTCTCTAAGATCTCCAGAGAGTTTAGAGGAATCTGATACTATTTCTAAGAGTATTTTATTTTGAATCATAAGTTTACATTAGGACTCTGATAAGTTCTTTTTTGATATCTAACATTGGTTAAATTTTTCCTGTTTCAAATATTCCAATTTTTTGGAATATTTCATGTAAAGAAATAATCTCGAACCTGTGTTCGGATTCATGTAATTTGAGAAAATTGTCCTCCTCAATCATTTAATTACTGAGTAATAATAAATTTGTATGTTTGAAATAATTTTATCTAGGCTCTAATACCATTTTCGCCCAGAAATTCGATCATTCTAATATATAAGAGTGTTTTTGTCAATTTTTTTCATTTTGAGGGATTTTAAGCAAAGTTTTGTAGGTTTAGGGACTTAGGAAACAATTAAGTTTGGGTTTGGAGATTTAATTTTAATTTTCCCTTAAAATAACCTCCTAAGAAATTAAAATTTTGCATTAGACTATTTTTTTCGTTAGAAATTTGGGGTGATCATTATACTTCACATATTACACACAAATTTTCACTTATTTAGACTACAAAGTATGCAATTTTAAAAACACCTAAATTTTGTAGTTATATTAAACAAGAAAAGGTACGTACTTATCCAATGCATCTTAGGTGCTCTCAATTATGTTGTTGAAAATAAGGTAGCGAGTGGCACTGAATTTCAACGCTCTTCACTATGCACCTCTCATTAATATATAAGAAAATTCCCTTTGGAGTTCAGTTGTGCGTTGACGCCGACGATACCATCATTGGCGCTCTTCACTATGTCTTCAGAGTCCTTTTTGTGTGTGTGTGTGTGTTTTTTGGAATATAGAAGTCAACTCCTGAATTCAAGGCCCTTGCATTTAAGTGTATCTGAGATGTTTTTCTACTGTTTTTTTTAATTAAAATATCGTTCTTTTATTTTTATATTATCAAATTACTGTGATTTTGAGTTGTTTATCAAGAGTGAGTCTCATGTGATACCGTCTCACGGATCATAATCTGTGAGACGGGTCAACCCTACCCATATTCACAATAAAAAATAATACTCTTAGAATAAAAAGTAATACTTTTTCATGGGTGACCCAAATAAGAGATCCGTCTCACAAATACGACCCGTAAGACCGTCTCACACAAGTTTTGGTCGTTTATCAAATTATTGGAAAAATACAATTGAAACTTTAAAAGAATTCCGTGGTGCTTCCACTCTCGCCTCTTGCAGGGGCGTGAGATATATATATATATGTGTGTGTTTATATATATGTTTGTGTATATTATCTTTGAGTAGGTCTCATGTGAGATCGTATCACGGATCACAATCTGTGAGATGGGTCAACCTTACCCATATTCACAATAAAAAGTAATACTCTTAGTATAAAAAGTAATATTTTTCATGTATTATCCAAATAAAAATCCCACAAGTTTTTGTCATTATCTTTTATTTTCTTCCTATCTCGTTCATATTTCTCTCTCTTCCTTCCACACATAATTTTTCTCCCTCTCGTTTTTATTCACTGTCATTCTATGATGTGTGTGCTTTAATTAAAGGTAACTTATATTTTTAACTTTTGTTATAATTTTTTAATTATATGATTTCGTATTTATTTTTAGTATTTTTAATCATAATTTCAGTCATCAATTATTACCAAACTTTTTTAATGCTATAATTCTAATTATTCGATACAATGTTATATTAAATATTTTCTATAACTTGTTAATTTATAATGTATTTTAATTAGATTGAATCTTGTATAACTTGTTAAATTTATAATTGTTACTGTGTTATATTAATTCTTGTAGTTATATATATTTATTTTATATATTGTTGTAATTTATTTGTGTAGCCCTGCAGTAATTTGACTTAATTAAAATGATTATTAATTTTATAAAATAAAATAATTATTTATGTCAAATAAAATTAGTAAATGAGATAAATATATTGATTGGTTGTTAAATTATTCGGTAAATATATTGGTAGGTAATCACCCGAATAGTTTTGAGCACCAGGCAGAAGGTCTGCAAGAGGAACTGTGAGGCCCGGGGCTGAAGAGAGCGGGGAGTGATCGTCGGTGCCATGAGTTTGTACGGACAATGAGCGGCTCCTGACAGACTTCTATGCGGAGAAAACATGGATGAACCGATCTTACAACAGAAGGAGAGGGATTCGGAAACTATTCAGGTATGAGACTGTGCAGTTGAAGAGGGCTTAAAAGATTTGATAGGTACTACTCATATCAAGAAAGTGCATCTTCTTTTCGGTAACTATCACATAAGAACTCCAAAGTTAAGCGTGCTTGACTTGGGGCAATTTTGAGATGGGTGACCCCCTGAAAAGTTTCCTAGTGTGCGTGTGAGTGAGGACATAAGCACGCTGGAAAGACTCATCTTGGTACAGTGAGGACAGTCGTCGAATATGAGGCATTACAGTTGGTATCAGAGCCGATCTATCTTAGTACGGTGTGGTTCGGGGACGAACCAAGCGGAAGCTGGTGGCAATGTGAGGCCCGGGGTCGAAGAGGGCGGGGGGTGATCGCCGGTGCCATGAGGTTCTACGGACAATGAGCGGCTCCTGGCAGGCTTCTAGGCGGAGGGAACATGGATGAACCGATCCTACACCGGAATGAGAGGGATTACGAGATTGTTCAATGTAATAGACTATACAGTTGAAGAGGGCTTAAAACATTTGATATGTACTACTCATATCAAGAAGGTGCATCTTCTTTTCGGTAGCTCATAACATAAGAACTCCAATGTTAAGTGTGCTTGACTTGGAGCAATTTTGGGATGGGTGACCTCCTGGTAAGTTTCCCAGGGTGCGTGTGAGTGAGGACATAAGCACGCTGGAAAGACTCGTCTTGGTACAGTAAGGACAGTCGTCAAATCTGGGGCGTCACAGTTGGTATAAATAAAAGGCGTAAAAATATATTTAACATTACTTAAAATCATAAATCATAACTAGTGCGGAAAACTAGCGTCGGTCATCGAGTTATGTGCACCTTCAGTCCAGCAAAGTCAACCATCAAGACCTCCATTATCATATTCATAATCAATATCATCTGCATCAATCACACCTAGTGAGTCTAAAGACTCAGCACGTCATATTTTTGATAATACGTAATATGTAATACAATTAACATATAACAATGAAAAATACTTTTACTTAAAATATCGTTTTCATGAAGATGCATAAACTTCAAACACGAACATTTTCCTAAACATTTTCATGACGTATAAACTTTAAAAACATTTTCATGATCCTTTTTCATAAACATTTTCGTAAACATATTCATATCATCCTCAACATATTCATATTCATATTTTCATCAACATATACGTATTTCTTTTTCCTTTCGTTGAATTCAGATCGTTTTAATTGTGACTTTCGTGTTCATCTACGTCTACGTGTTGGGCGATGGATCCATCTACATGTAATCACCGTACTGGGCGGCAGGGACACCGGAAACACTCTCAACGGTCAACTGGCCTTGACCTTACGTATTAACATATCATCGTATACATATACATATTCATATCCGTATCCAAGGAAACACGATCGTCGGGCTCCCACTGGGACCATAACCCTCACGATATCTCCAACATATCATCGTATTAGTCACAATTACTTCACTTCCTTCAACGTTTCATATTATCATCACTTTTTAAAATTTAAACATGCATGTAACATTTTTATTTTAAACCAAGCATGCAACATGTCTTTTAAATGTCCATAATTAAACTATAAAATCAATAAACGTTTTAAAAATAGCATTTTAACATATACATATCCATGAACATTTAAAATCACATTTGACCATATAAAAATTCAAAAACATTCCAAATAATCATATTAGCATATAAAACAGCATTTAGGACACTGCCATGATGTTTACTAATTTCTAGGTGTAAAACGACTGTTTTACCCTTAGACGTAAAATTTCCCGTTTTTGACATTTTCTTAATTTCATTGACTCTAACATGTCCCAAATAATTATTTAAGCTTACATGAATTTTCTCATATTTTTATTTAGGTTAAATCGAGGACTTTTACTTTAATTTTTAAATAAGACGTATTAATGCGTTTTAATCCCGAATTAAACCAAAACTTAATATAAAATTCCCAAATTTAAAAGTTAGACTTATAATAATTATTTAAGCTTAAATATAATTTTTCATAATTTTATAAAGCCTAAAAATAGGCGTTTTAATTAACTCGTTAATTAGCGTTTCGTGAGGCGATAAAATCTCGAATAAATCCAAAACTCGTTATTTTGATCCCAAAATTTTAACATAACCTTTTTATGATTTACTATACCCTTCCAAGTCATGATCCAACCCCGTGGACCCTTGGATTTAATTTTAGCTTAATTATTTTCGTTTTTGACACCTTATCGAAAACACCGAGCCATCTCTCAATTTACTCGAGCCACGCCCGAGCCACCTTGAGCCAAACCCTAGCCAACCCTCCTAGGGACCCAACTGACCAAGCCCATCCGAAAGAACATGACCCTAACCCGCTCAAAAAGCCTACTGAACTTGACCCAATTTCATGCATGTGTGTCTGTGTTAGTGTCTTAAGTGTAATAGGTTTCCTAGCTTCCTTGGGACACTACCAGCCCTTAACCATTGAGCACCCATGACCCTTACTGACCCTAGACCTGTCCCATACCCGAACCACCTTGCCCCCAGCAGCAAGCCCCCTTGGCTGATGTCTAATTCCCTAGCGCGCGAGGAGTCCTTGCTTTAAAGGACTCCTCCTAGGCTACAACCAAGGAGTCCTAGCCATGCTAGGACCCTTCCTGACCCTGACCCACGTCCCCTAGGACCCAAGCCCCAGACCTGCTCGAACCCCTAAGCCCCATGCAAAGCCACCGTGCAACTTGAACCACAACAGCACATAAAATTCAAAGAGAAACTCACGGCCCTTACTTCTGCTTTCTTGCCCATGGTTCCAGCTTGTTTTCTATCATGATGCTGAAAGGGATCGATTTTAGGTGCCCGAATGCGCAACGGAAATTCAAAAATTTCGATTTTTACAAGAAAATTCGAGCATCTCTTGTACTAGCATGTAACATATAAAAAAAACACAAACTATGACATTCATAGGGTGTTATGAAATTTACCTATCAATCACAATGGATTGATGATGGCTCCAACTAAGGTGTAAACACCTTAGCTCTTGATGGGATGACCTTCTACAAGCTCTTCTGCTTCAAATTAGGCCCACCACTTGCTAGCTAGAACCCTTCTTACTTTGCACTAGAAAAATAAGAAGATTTTTCTTTGAGAAGTGATTTCTTTCCTCAACTCTTGAAGAAGAAAATTGAGAGAAAAATTGAAGAAAAACCCCTTCAAAATTTCGGCCAAAGTGAGTTAGAATGAAGAGGAGGGAGACTAGTCTTGGTAGTGTAAAAAGCTAAAACACTTTTAGCATGCCAAGCCTTAGAGATTGAAAAAGTAATATCCAACCCTTCACCTCCTATGCATGCAATGTTATTTGATTTTCAACAATTAAAAATCCATGGACTTAATTTAATTATCTCAAACAAATTTGAGACTAATTAAACATTACTTGAATTTACTCAAGTCACTAGTTGAATAATTATTTTACTATTGGGCTCTACAAGACCCAATATGATTTAATTAATTCAATACTTGAATTAATTTAATTATTTGGACTCTAGTAGGCCTACTAATGTTTAATTAACTCAACACTTGAATTAATTTAATTTAGTACATAATAATGTTTATGAAAATCACAATTTTCAAATACATTATTTATTTGGCCAACTTTTAATTTAGGACAAATTTGAGATTAATTAAACATTACTTGAATTTACTCAAGTCACTAGTTGAATAATTATTTTACTATTGGGCTCTACAAGACCCAATATGATTTAATTAATTCAATACTTGAATTAATTTAATTATTTGGACTCTACTAGGCCTACTAATGTTTAATTAATTCAACACTTGAATTAATTTAATTTAGTACATAATAATGTTTATGAAAATCACAATTTTCAAATACATTATTTATTTGGCCAACTTTTAATTTAGGAACAATTCCATAAATTAAAAGTTACATTTCCCTCATAGAAGTCACACTTCTATTTTTCTTTACGCTTATAAACTCATTTATAAGCCGTTCAACACATTGAACTATTTTACTTCTCTACGGGATCTAGAAAGCTAGTACTTGTGCGGCCCTCAATGGTTCATTGATAAAACTACCCGTGGTTCACATCTCCATGTGATTCGGACTAAACATGTCCTTATACGAGCATACCCCAATTGCTCCATTCTTAATTATCAACTCTTTGATAATAAGTACGTCAGAACTCAAGTCTGATAGTACCCAACCAATCATGTTAAACGCCTAGCAGCGATCGCTTACATGATTCCCTAGGTATCAAATGATAGTGCCTGCAAGAACTATTCAATTATGGTTAGCGTACAGTACGGTCCCTTCAAATCATATATCCCGACCGATTTGACAACCATTGGTATATCGAGAGTTGTCAATGAATCGATACTATGTGTCATGTCGTAGTTGCATCGATGGTGTAATCTATGAAACCCCTTTCATAATTACCATCATACTCTGATCAGAGATTTCAAACTACATACACACATAGGATATCCATACCCGAAGGTAAGCGGTGAATCCCCGACTACAATGCATCGACTCCTATATGTTTCGACAGAACACCCAACCTTGCCACCTGATGACCCTTGAGAATCGGTAAATAAGTCAAAGTGCAATGCTAGCATATAGAGTCTCAATGTTGTCCCGGATCATAAGGACTAATGCTGTACAACCATAAACTAGGACATTTCCACTCGATAAGTGAGAACCACTTGGAAAGTCCTTTTTGGAGGGTTGTTCAGTGCACTCTACCAGGAGCACCTATCTGCATGCTCGGACATCACAATGTCCCCTACCAATGAAACATGGTACTCACATCGCAGATACTAGTCTCGAACTCGAGTGGCCTATATCCTTCTTAGCGGCGGCTGAATCGACTAGGAACTGTTTAGAATATACAGTATTCCAAATATGAGTTTCATGATACTCATCATATGAGCATCTTATATTCTTTCTACTATTTGTATATTCAAGGACTTTATCTATGCAACTAGCATGGGTATACAGATAAAGAAGTGCCAAAACAATAATTTTAAATATTATTAAAATAAAGACTGTTCATACATAGAGTTTAAAAATGAACCCTCGGCCAACACTTCTCTCGACGGGCACATACTCTAACAATCTCCAACTTGCACTAGAGCCAACTACCCATATGCTTCAAACCCATCGATTCGCAATGCTTCTCGAACAATGGTCCAAGTAAAGGCTTAGTTAGCGGATCAGCAACATTATCTGCGGAGCCGACTTTGTCAATCGAGACATCTCCTCTTTCCACGATCTCTTGGAGGATGTGGTACTTTCTCAATACTTGTTTGGACTTCTGATGAGACCTCGGCTCCTTTGCTTGAGCAATGGCTCCCGTGTTGTCACAAAACACCGGGACAAGAGCAACTCCATTAGGAATGACGCCCAACTCTTGGACGAAATTCCTTATCCAAACAGCCTCCTTTTCTGCAGCTGATGCAGCAATATATTCTGCCTCAGTGTTGGAATCCGCTGTACTGTCTTGCTTGGAACTCTTCCAAGATACAGCAGCACCATTGAGCATGAATATGAATCCAGAGGTTGACTTCAAGTCATCGATATCGCTTTGGAAGCTAGAGTCGGTATAGCCCTCCAATTTCAGTTCCCCACCCCCATAGACCAAGAACAACTTATTGGTCCTTCTCAAATACTTTAAGATGTCTTTCACAGCTTTCCAATGTGGAAGACCAGGGTTCGATTGATATCTACTCACTACACTTAGTGCGAAAGCCACGTCAGAACGTGTAGATATCATCCCATACATGATGCTACCAATCGCAGATGCATAAGGAATGCTTGTCATCGCCGCTATCTCTACATTAGTCTTGAGAGACATAGACTTGGATAGGGACACGCCATGACACATTGGTAGATGTCCTCTCTTGGACTAATCCATCGAGAACCGCTTCACAATGGTATCAATGTATGTGGACTGGTGAGACCAAGCAATCTTTTTGTTCTATCTCTATAGATCTGTATTCCCAATACAAAAGATGCTTCACCCAAGTCCTGCATCGAGAACTTACTGGCTAGCCATATCTTAGTTGATTGCAACATTCCTACATCATTCCCAATGAGTAGAATGTCATCAACATACAGCACCAGGAATGTCACAGCACTCCCACTGACCTTCTTATACACACAGGGTTCCTCAGGATTCTTAGTAAAACCAAACTCTTTGATTGTACTATCAAATCTAAGGTTCCAACTCCTAGATGCTTGCTTTAGACAATAAACAGATCTCTGAAGTTTGCATACCATATGCTCACTTCCGACAAATGTAAACCCTTCGGGTTGAGACATGTAAATCTCTTCCCTAATATCTCAATTAAGAAAAGCTGTCATGACATACATCTGCCATATCTCATAGTCATACCATGTAGCTATGGCTAGCAATATCCTTATAGACTTGAACATTGCAACTGGAGGAAAGGTTTCCTCAAAGTCAACTCCTTGTCTTTGAGTATATCCTTTTGCCACCAATCGCGCCTTGAAGGTCAATACCTTCCCATCTGCCCCAAGTTTCCTCTTGTAAATCCATTTACACCCTATGGGAAAAATTCTCTCAGGTGGATCCACGAGATTCCACACTTGGTTCGAATGCATGGAATTCATCTCAGATTCCATCACTTCAAGCCACTTGGATGAATCGGTATCAGATAACGCTTCCTTGAAGGTCCTTGGATCACATCCAGGGTTAGGCTCATGATGGCCCTCTTCAAGAAGCAGACCATATCTCATAGGTGGTCTCGAGACTCTCTCGGATCTTCTAGGATCTTGTATCTCCTCTCTCGACTCTTTGGGTGTGGGTTCTATAATTGTGGGTGTCTCTCGAACCTCTTCGAGTTCTATCATCTCCCCTTTTCAATCCAATAGAAATTCCTTTTCCAAAAAGGTTGCATTCTTAGAAACAAACACTTTTATTTCTTGGGGATGATAGAAGTAGTATCCAACCGAATTCTTTGGATATCCCACAAAGTAACATAAAATGGATCGACTATCCAATTTATCTCCCTCTACCTTCTTCAAATAAGAAAGAGACCCCCATATTCTAAGATAAGAATATTTGGGAGGCTTACCCATCCATATTTCATATGGTGTCTTGTCAACTCCCTCTGAATGGACATTATTCAACAATAGTGCCGCTGTCTCAAGCGCATATCCCCAAAAAGATGACGGCAACTCCGTGAACCCCATCATAGACTGAACTATGTCCATCAAAGTCCGGTTACGACGCTCCGAAACACCATTCAACTGTGGTGTAGCGGGCGGAGTCCACTGCGAGAGAATCCCATTCTCCCTAAGATACTCTTGGAACTCGGCACTCAAGTACTCACCACCTCGATCCGATCGAAGTGTCTTGATGCTTCGTCCCAAATGTTTCTCTACTTCACTTCTGAATTCTTTGAACCTTTCAAAGGCTTCAGACTTGTATTTCATCAAATACACATACCCATACCTCGAAAAGTCATCGGTAAAGGTGATGAAGTAGGCATGTCTGTGCTTAGTGGTGATGCTAAGCGGACCGCACACATCGGTATGGATCAAATCCAATAACCCTTTGGCTCGCTCCACATGGCCCTTAAAGGAAATTTTGGTCATTTTTCCTTTCAGACAGGATTCACAAGTCGTGAGAGCATTAATATCAGACATATCAAACATGCCTACTCCCACTAGCTTGTTCATCCTTCTTCGGGAAATATGTCTTAATCGAGCATGCTATAATTGTGCCGAATTTAGAGTATCTTGTTTTCGCTTGTTTGTTGTTGTTATTGCTTGGACATTGTTAAGTGAAATATCTTTCAATTTTAAGGTGTAGAAATCGTTTACAAGTTCTTCAGTACCAATTAAACATTCATTCTTGTAAATTTTGCAAACACATTTTCTAAATAAACAAGAAAATCCATCTTTATCAAGCAAAGAAATGGAAATAATGTTTTTCACCAATTCAGGTACAAACAAAAAATCTCTTAACACTAACTTAAAATCATTGTTCAAATACAAGCAAACATCTCCTACGGCCTTAGCAGCAACCCTTGCTCCATTGCCCATCCTCAAAAAGGTCTCACCTTCCCTGAGCCTCCTACTTCTTCCCATCGCCTGCAAATCATTATAGAGATGTGAGCCACAGCTGGTATCCAATACCCAAGAAATAGAGTTAATTGAAATGTTTACTTCAATATAGAACTGTAGTGCCCAAATTCAGTACACGTATAACCCATGCAGTTATTTAATTATTAAATCATTTAACTAATTTTAAAATGAGTTTTAAGCCATGAATGATTTATGTAAATGCATTATTTTAAATTATTCGAGTTTATGAGATGCACTTTAAAATGTTTTTCGAGTTTCATGTTTCAGGCGATTAGTCGAGGCGGGATAGAGGAAAAGACCGGTGACGATTTTTGGCAATTTGAAAGTGTGGTAATTTATTTTAAGTTGAGGATGTGGCAATTTAATGATTTATTTAGTTTTAGCATCTTTGAGCCTAAATCATTTAGTTGGTAACTTTAAGAGTTTAAAACTTTTAAAAATTAGTATTTTGGTGGGTGTTATTTTAATTTTAGAGTCTTGTTAAAATTAGTGTGGGTTAACCTTTATTATTATTTTATCAATTAAATTAGCACTAATTTCTCCTAATAAAAAACCCACACACATGTACACACACTCTCACACACTTACACGTTTTTACACACACTAAAACACACAACACACACATTCATTTTCAGATTTTTAAAGAAAGAAAACTTAGGGTTCTTGAGAGAACAAGCAGCCGCCCCCTTCCCCACTATTTTCCAGAAAGTTTTCGGCGATTTTATTGCAGATAATCCAGCCACCATCGTCCCGGATCAACCTCGCTTCTTTCTCCGCTTCGGTATCGCCGTGTTGGTAAAGTTTATCATCAAAAGGCACGTATAATCTTTCTTTTGCTGCATCAATCATGTCATATTATGTGTTTCGCTGTTTATGGGTAAAAATATATGTGTAACGTTCGTCGTTTGAGCGGAAAACGGTTCAGGTCAGTTTTGAGATAATTTTAGATCTGAAAACTCGTTTTTGCTATCATTTTTAAAACTTCGACTTTTCGGTCGTGATTTTGAGAAAACGTTCAACATGAAAATTGTAGAACTTTTTTATACCTACGATTTGTTATAAAATTCGAAATATTTGGATAAAAATTGAGTGAGTTATGAACGTTTTCGTGGGACTGCTCAAATTGCGTTTCCTGAAAATTATGTTAGTGATATGATCTTGAAGTTATTTGTTGCAGGCTTTGTTGGGCATCGACGGGCTTGTGCTACTGCATTTAGATATGTTATGAGATGTATTTAGGTGTTATTTTGTGGTTCGTTTGGGTCGGGATTGGATTGGGATGCAATAGAAGTCGTAGGAAGCGAAACGATGCCGAAATGCGAGTTATTGTCGTATTGAAGTTACTTGTCGATGTTTGAGAACGTTCGGGGTGTTTGTATGGGTCTGAATCAATGTAATAACATCCTAGGATGAGTCTTGAAGTGTTGGTTCAAGGTCCTTAGGCTTGGATTGAAAGGGTGAATGAATAAGTTGGTGAATTTTCGTGAGTTTGCAAGTCCAGTGCCTACCCGGACCCCTACACGGAGTCTGTGTTCGTTTTCCTTCAAAAATATGAAATTCCAGTGCCTACCTGGACCCGTACACGGACCCCGTGTCTACACGGGGTCCGTGTACCCTTTTTTTAAAAAAAAAGTAAAAAAAAATTAATTTTTTTAGGATTTTCTTCGGGTTCTATATCATGGTTTAGAACCATGGTTAAAACTTATTTATGTAAAAATATAGGATTTGTTTTATGGTTTTATGTCATGGTTTAGTACGATGATTATACGAGGTCAAGTCCGGAGCGAACTAGAATGTCATAAACTACTTATTCACTTTGGTGGTGAGCTCAAGTACCTACGTCTAAGACATGGAAGTTAAGTATTTTAAATTCTTGTTAGTACGTGCAGTAGCGGCCCCAAGTGAGATCCAACGAATCCCTCAACGCCAAGTAAGTATGTTGACGTGCAAAAGAAAATATTTCAAGTTTTTGAGGTATGATAAATGTCTTGTGACCAAATTATGAATGGGTTTGGAAGTCGGTGAACGTGGCCGAGGGCCTCTCCACCCCGTTAAATTATGAACGGGTTTAGATCGTGATTGGAAAGCGTTAAATTATGAACGTGGACCAATCAGCCCGTTAAATCATGAACGGGATCTCATGTATGTGGCAGTGGATACGTCTAGGGGTGGGAAAAAATACCGAAATAATGTACCGAAAAAATACTGAACTTACCGAAAAAATCAGTATATCGAAAATTTCGGTATGGTATGATACCGTACCGAAATTTTCGGTATCGGTACAGAATTTTTTTTCCGGTAATTCGGTATATATACCGAAATACCGAAAATAATTTTATACCGAATTTTCGGTATGAAAAAAGTTCATACCGGTACAATACTGACTGTGCGGTATACCGAATTTCCGGTATCGGTATAGAAAAATTCCATACCGATATTTACGATACGGTATACGGTACCGTAGTTCGGTACGGTATATCGTATCTTACCCACCCCTAGATACGTCCCTGTCAGCCCAGTACTGTGGTTTAGTCTAATCAGGCGAAATATGTTATGAGTCACTTGCTTTGAAACATCCTCTACGCAAAATGATGAAGTATGTTTGTTCATGTATGTTCAAGTATGCAAGCATGTTTAAGAAAAGTTTATGGCACGTCTAAGTATGTATGTACGTATGCTCAGGTTTATCAAGCAAGTTCAAGTTTTAAGTATGTATGTCTTATTTTAAAGTTACATGTGATTTTATTATGTACTACTCGTTACTACCAGTTTATACGTGTTGAGTCTGTAGACTCACTAGACTTGATCGATGTAGGTGAGGACGTTTATGAGGAGATGCAAGTATGCTATCTCAACTGACCAAATATAGTGGTCCAAACATCAGTTTCAGAGATAATTCCAAAGGTAAAACCGTGGGTAAGGGTAAGATTATCCATGGTAACTTTACTATTAAAGATGTTTTATTGGTAGAAAATCTAAAGTATAACTTGATTAGTATAAGTCAGTTATGCGACAATGGATTTTTGCTACAATTTGATAAAAACTCATGCTCAGTTAAAACATCAACTGATGAAATCATACTAACTGGAAAACGATGTGGAAACGCATATAAAGTTAGTTGGAATGAACAGCCTCATGCACTAGTTTGCTTCATTGCTTCAAATTCATCTCAAAACTGGTTATGGCATAAAAGATTAAATCATTTAAACTTTAAATCTATTGCTTATCTGAGTAAACATGAACTTGTAACTGGTTTGCCCAAAATTAATTTTTTAAAAGAAAAACTTTGCTCAGCATGTCAGTATGGAAAACAAGTACGATCTTCTTTCAAAAACAAGGACTGTAAATCTTCATCCCGATGCTTAGAACTATTGCACATGGATCTCTTCGGTCCAATTCCAGTCATGAGCTTAGGGGGAATGAAATACACCCTGGTGGTCGTAGATGATTTTTCAAGATTTACTTGGGTTATATTTCTAAAATCCAAAGACCATACGGCTGCACAACTGATTAAACTCTTCAAAAGACTTTTAAATGAAAAATCAGTTGGGATTGATCGAATCAGATCTGATCGAGGAACTGAATTCATCAATCAAACACTTTCAAGTTTTCTAGAAAATGCTGGAATCAAGCATGAGCTCTCAGCAGCAAGAACTCCTCAGCAAAATGGTGTAGCTGAGAGAAGAAATCGGACCCTAAAAGAAGCTGCTAGAACAATGCTTGCTGATTCTGGGATTTCTCAAAGATTTTGGGCAGAGGCAGTAAACACTGCGTGTTATACTCAGAACAGATCGATGATTAATAAGAATCATATGAAAACACTAAATGAGATCTGGCATGAAAGAAAAAGTATAATCACCTATTTCAAAATATTTGGCTGTAGATGCTTTATTCATGATAATGGTAAAAATTACTTAAATGCATTTGATGCCAAATCTGCAGAAGGAATTTTCCTTGGATATTCATCGGTTAGTATAGCTTATAGAGTCTTTAATAAGAAAACTTTAAATGTTGAAGAATCTGCGCATGTTAATTTTGATGAAACTGTACTAACTGATAAGCCAACTGATCAAGTTGAGCTAGCTGATCGATTGAAAGATATAAGTTTGGACGATGATGATAAAGATGAAAGTCATAACAATCAAGACATCTTCCAAACACCAGAACCAGAGATTTTAGATCAATTAAATGAGCAGGAAGTCAATGACAACAATCAGTTATTAAAGGAAACTGATAACATTCAAATACCAGCTGTTGAGACATTAACTGAAGCTGAAAATTGCACTCAGATGTCAACTGAAGAAGTTGCTGATGCAACAAATACATAATACAGATGGAAAAAGTCACATCCACCTCATCTAGTAATAGGAAATCCATCTGATCCTGTAAGAACTCGCAATCAAATGTTAAATTTATTTATTCACTCAGCCTTCGTCTCACAACTGGAACCAAAGAAAACTGATGAAGCTCTTGCTGATCCTAACTAGGTAAATGCTATGCAAGAAGAGCTGAATCAGTTCACTCACAATAACGTCTGGAACTTAGTTCCAAGACCAACTTCAAAAACCATTATAGGAACAAAATGAGTGTACAGGAATAAGCCAAATGAGGATGACTCAGTTATACGCAACAAAGCTAGACTAGTAGCACAAGGATATAGGCAAGAAGAAGGAATTGACTACGATGAGACGTATGCTCCAGTTGCAAGATTGGAAGCAATCAGAATATTTCTTGCTTATGCATCTCACAAAAACTTCAAAGTTTATCAGATGGATGTGAAAAGTGCATTCCTAAACGGTCAGTTACAAGAAGAAGTATATGTCGAACAACCTCCAGGTTTTGTAAACCACAAATTTCCTGATCATGTGTACTATTTGAACAAAGCATTATATGGTCTTAAACAAGCTCCCAGGGCTTGGTACGAAACTTTTCAAAATTCCTAACTGATCATGACTTTTCAGTTGGATCAGTTGATAAGACCTTGTTCAAATTTACTAAAAATAATCATATCTTATTAGTTCAGATTTATGTTGATGATATAATTTTTGGGTCAACTAACCCCAAATTGTGTGAAAAGTTTGCTAAGTTAATGCAGGATAAGTTTGAAATGAGTATGATGGGTGAACTGACATTCTTTCTTGGACTGCAAGTGAAGCAACTGGAAACTGGCATATTCATTAGTCAAACAAAATATACAAAGGAGCTGCTAAAGAAATTTGGTATGGAATCATGTTCAGCCGCAACAACTCCCATGAGCTCATCAGTTAAATTAGACACTGACGAAGGGGGAATATCAGTAGAGGCGACATTATACAGAGGGTTAATAGGTTCACTGCTATACCTAACAGCCAGTCGCCCTGATATTGTTTTTGCTGTCTGTATGTGTGCCAGATTTCAAGCAAACCCTAAGCAATCACATTTTTCTCAGCTGCCAAAAGAATTCTGAGATATCTTAAGGATACACAAAATGTTGGACTATGGTATTCCAAAGACTCCACCTTCAATTTAGTTGGATACTCAGATGCAGATTATGCAGGATGTAAGCTTGATCGTAAAAGTACAAGTGGATCTTGTCAATTCTTAGGAGATAGACTGATCTCTTGGTTCAGTAAGAAGCAGACATCCATAGCTACCTCAACAACAGAAGCAGAATATCTTGCTGCTGGTAGCTGTTGTGCACAACTGATCTGGATTCAGCAACAACTGAAGGATTATGGAGTAACATCAACAGAATCACCCATATTTTGTGATAATACCAGGACAATTGTCATCACCTACAATCCAGTTCTTCACTCAAGAACCAAACATATAGATGTCAGGCATCACTTCATCAGGGATCATGCATTAAAAAAGGATATTCGGCTAGAATATATCTCAACTGAACAGCAAGCAGCTGACATCTTCACAAAACCATTACCTGAGGCTAAGTTTTCTTATTTTCGAAATATTCTTGGTTTAATCGACTTATCTTAGAAATTTTTAGTAATATTGTTATACTAACGGAATCATATAAAGAAAATAAGAACACAACAAATAGAAAATAACAATTTATTATGAATACCAACGTTCCCATTTTACAGAAGATATCATGGTATCAACTGAATCTAGCCATGCTCTAACCCAATAATTTAACTCATAAATTCGAACTCTAGCAAAAGCCCTAGATTTCGAAATCTTATCAACAACATGCCACTCTTTCCACAGCAATGCCTCCAAAAGACAGTTGTCCTCCACCAAATCTCTAACATGCCTAACTTCAAAACGTTCAAGATACTTCAATGCTCTTGCCTCCTGAGCACGAGTAGGAACAGCATCACTGTCACTAATCCTCTTCAATTCATGAATCTTCTCCCATGTTGACAACACTTTCTGCAGGACATATATCTCCATCTTTCTTTTGATATTTATAGGAAAATGACGATGGAGAAGCTGAAGAGTCTCAAGTCAAGTCAATTAAAGAGTCTTTCACATATACCGAGGACTTTTAAGTTATCAGTTGTTCATTATCAACTGACACCAGTTTGATTGTTCTTAACAGCTGTTTAAATAGTATCAGTTTATCATCAACTTATGATAATTAGTTTCTCAACAGTTCATTTGTTTACTTATCACAACTGATATTTCTTAGTGTGTCATTACTCCATGTGTTTAAATCTCATACAGATCATTGCGTGCAGAAACAAAGAAAAATGACGCATTATCAAAATAACGATTTAATTTATCCTTAAATTTTGGAGAGAACTACATTTTCATAAATTTCTTCTACACTAGCTACCACATCCTCATCCAAACAGCTAGAGCTGAGGAAGAAGTCTTGCAGAAGCTGTGGGAAGAAGCAATGCCATTAAGAATCTCCAGCTCCTTGCGAAGCATCAGCTCATAGAGATGGCCCTCCTTGAAAGCATCCACCTCTACAGAAATGTTTAAGTGCCTTCGCACTTCTCTCAGCTGGGCCATCCGCCTGAAAGTGGTAACCCTCCCAGAGTTGTACAGAAGCTCCAGCTCCTGTAACTCTTCCCAATAGGGAAGACTGGCATAAAAAACCTTGTCCTCTATGGCAGCCTTTTGAGCTTCAAGCGAAAGTGGAGAGACGTTTGAATTACTTGCTCCTTCTATTATTTTTACTGATACTTGTGACTAACTTCTTTATTTTTATTTATAGGCCAAGTCGGGAAAATGAAAGGACATTTTCTTAAGTGATGATTACTCTACTAAGCCTCAGGATTATCTTATTTAATCGACTTTATTTTTTTATAACGCATCTATTTAGGGGGAATGGTGGTTTAAAAGGTTAACTGAGAAGACAATTGTTAGTGTATTCTCAACTGAAAGGACTCAGCCTCACTAACTGATCGTTCAGTTGCTAATTCCACTAATCTTCTCATATAAGTTACCTAATTAAACCTATCATATTCCAAATCAAATGACGTGACTGTCTGCCAAATCACGATGAATTTCAGTTTATAACGTGGACACATTTTTAACCGCTCAAAATTGTACACACGCTTACAGCACACGTACACACATTTTTTTTACTCAAAATTTTCCTGGACTGACACGTGTCCGATAATTCAAACAGTCACAAACAAAAGTACTTTACCCGCTTTGATTCAGTTCGTCTTCCTTACAATCACGATTATCCTCACTTTTCAAAGGATATCTATATTTTTCGTTTCTACAGGAAATCATTCAGCTTTCAATGGCGACTCAAACTCCTGCTCACATATTAAATGCAATGGTCATCGATTTTAACTCGGCTCTATCGATTCAAGAAGCAGATGTTAAGAATGTATTTCTAAAGCTTGAGTCGACAGGTCTCAGGATGTTCTTAGGACAATCTTCCCAGAAGATATATCTCAAAGAGGTCAATGAATTCTACATGAAAGGATTTATCACTAATAATGACACTATATCTGTGACTATCAATGATCAGCTGCTACGTCTTTCTGAGGAATCTTTCGGAGAAATCTTTTCTTTACCAACTGAAGGTTATGTAAATTTTTCTGAAGTAAAAACTCAGGACATTGAAGAAATGTAGTCTCGATTATCTGCTGATGGACGAAAAATCAAGGTTTCCGATCCAAAGAAGGAACTGAAACCAGAAATTCAGTTGCTAGCTGATATCGTAGCAAAGGGAATATTAGCAAAAGCCGGTTCTTATGCTGCTCTTACACTCGAAAAATTCCAGGTAATGACCATAATCATGAGTGAAAAGAAAGTAAATTGGAGATATATTATGTTTAACATCTTGAAGAATATGCTCAAGTCATCCAAACAATCATGTGGTTTTGCTATCCAAATCAGTTATCTGTTAAAACTGAAGGGTTTAGTAGCTGGAAATGCTGAAATATCATCAAAATTCAAAGTCTTTACTGCCAAAAACATCTTGCAATCAAAAGCCAAACTGGAAGTTGAGCCATCACCAGTCAAGAAGGTCAAAACAGCAAAAAGGAAACTGTTTCTCAGTGAATCAGATGCAGAGAAAACTCCTTCACCTAGGCTTGTCAAAAGACCAAGGACTAAAAGAACCAAAACAACAACAACAATGGAAGTTATCCAATCAGCTGATCAACAACCGATTCAAGCCATACCTTTGCAGATACTCTCGACTGATGAACCAGTTACCAAAGCCAAGACAACAGCTAAGGTTAAAGCCCCATTAACCCTTGTACATCACCCTACCATCTTGCCTAGGGACAGATCTAAAGGTATAATATTAAAGGAACCAGTGCAATCAACGCACTCAGGAATGGATCTTCTTCACACTCTTTCAACTAACAAAGGAAAAGGACAGCTAGTTGAAGAACCCCGGCCATCCAATTCCTTTCAAACACACATTGACCTTGTTTGGGAAAAGGTCAATGCATTTTCCACATCACAATTAAAATCTTTTGACTGTTGGAAAAGCTTCAGAACAGAAATCTTTGCCAAAGAACTGAAGCATAGATCTCAACTGAAAAAGTTCATCAAACTAGAAGCAATCGTGATGAAAGTAGTCAAAGCTGCTACAATTTCACAAGCATTAGAAAGGAAGAAATACTTCTTTGATCAGATTCACGTCAAAAAGCTAGCAAGAATGGTAGCACAGCTGAAGTCCAACTACCATCCAACAACTCCAACTGCATACAATGATAGAGCTGTGTTCACTCAACTGGACGCAGATCTTATTAGCCTGCAAAGGGAAATAAGATTTTGGGAAGAAGATCAAGAACTAGTTATTCATGAAAAACCTTTCAACTCAAATACTGAAAAAGATTTATCATTCTCTCCACAAAAAGAACCATCTCCACAACAGTCAACTGAAAAGCCAGTTCAGGAAATACCTAAATCCTCTCAGACAGAACGTCAGTTATATTCTGAAGAAGAACTATCCTTGGCAAACATCGATGAAATCATTCAAGCTGTTGCCTTAGAAGCTCAGTATGACTCAGTTACTCATTCAGCTGAACAACCAGAGCAAGATATTAAGATATCGTCTGAAGCCCCAACTGAGTCACTCATTGATGGAAAATTTATATATGCTCAAACTGAAGACCAAACTGAAGTACCAACCCAAAAATCAGAAAAAGAAATAACTACAGCGGACAAAGCTCAAACTGAAGCACCAGTTCAGTCAGAAAGTTCTGCTGAACCAGTTGTTCAAACTGACGAACAAGCAAAACCATCAGACCAAGAAACTGCTGAACATGAAGAAAGTCAGTTGCTCACTAAATCAAAAGAGCAAGAACAAAGTTCAGTTAATCCTACACAGGAAGCCTCTATGCATGAACAACTCATCTCCATCATTCAGCCAGACAGACAATTATTTGATCAAAATCAACCATCATCATCTCAAATTCAAAAAAACATTCCAGCTCAGTCTACGGTTGGAACAATGGAAACTAATCAAGCATTAGTTCTTTTTGGACAATCATCGAAGCATTCAGAAACGCCCAGCCAGCAACCTCCAATTCAATCCACAGAAATGGATACTGTTCTTGAAGAAATTCAGAACATACAGTACAGTATGCAACAGATGCTAGCTGAAATCAAGAAAATTCAACTCGAACAGTTGTCGCATACTGTCAAATTGGATTCTTCGATTAATTTGACTCAGAAAAACTAAAAAATCTTCAAGCCAACATGGACTCTCTTAGCAGGACTGTGCAAGAAATGAAGAATGGGCTAGTTAGCTCATTCTGTACAACTCATAATGTAATCAGTCAGAGAGTTGAGCGACTGGAAACCTCTGTTTCTAATCGAATAGCATCGCTTCAAACTTCCTTCACAACTGTCGCCTCAAGTCTCTTAGCAGATGTAAAACTTATATCCATTGACGTTCGAAAGCTGTCAGACAAAATGGAGATGTTTGACAAAAAGGGGGAAGGACAAAGCAGCTGAAGAAGATTTAATCAGAATATTTATATTCTCAGATTTTATATTATCTACAAGGAATCCAGATATTATATTCTCAGATGTTATGTTATCTACAAAGAACCCAGTTATTTTATAATTCAGTTGCGTAATCTAAAAAGAGCTCAGTTATTCGATCTTAAATCACTTGGTTTTGTCAAACACAATAAAGGGGGAAATTGTTGGAAACTAGATTCTGGAGTTTGACAAAACATAAATCAATCGATTAACAAAATATGAATCAACTGATGCGCACAAGCAAATTCGGCAACTGAAGTAAGTTGATACAATGATATAAGGCAAACTGATCAACTGATCAGTCTCTCAACTGAAGACGTCTCGGGAAAGAACAAAGGAGACATAACAGATTACACGAACTTCGCACTTCAATCATTACAGCATAGAACAATGTGTTTCGGCTATTGCAATTAAGACGCCATATCACAATCAATGAAGATAACATTGCCCAAGGAATGATGAAGTGGCAATCAACGGATACTAGAATTCAAATACATATCAAAGTTACCGTTGAAAAAGAAGTATAAATATAACAGAAGAACAGCAGATAAAGTAGAGACGATCATTCAATCTTAAAGCTTGCTGTTACTCTGTTAAAATCTCAGCTCACTCTCATTTGAATTATTCGTAGCAATCAAGGCTACAATCTGAGCTTATTAGCACTCTCTAAAAGTTACTAGACTCAATTGTGCTAATATCAGTTACGTACTGAAAATATTGTGTAGAACTAAGAGTTTCAGTTTTGGCAGTTGTAAGTCCAAACTGAAGTGGGTCTGTACAAGTGTTGTATTTGATCAAAGTCTTTTAGTGAATATCCTATCCTTGTGATAGAAGGGGTGACGTAGGAGTAATTAAATTCTCCGAACATCCAGAAACAACTCTTGCATATTTCTTTCAGTTTCGTATTCTATCTTTCAATCAGTTACTTTCCGCAACTATTCTAGTTTAACTGATTGTTATTGACCAACAAGATTCCGAGATTCAGTTTGTCACCAAACTGAACTCAAATATTGTTAAAGAACATTTTTAAGTGTGAGTGTTTATTCAACCCCCCCTTCTAAACACTCTTATTATGAGAACCGATCCTATCATAATCAATCGCTAAACGGCATCGATATACTTCATATATCCAGTGTCTGGGCGAATCGACCGCAGAATTGACGAATCAGTCAAGGACTTGGCGAATCAGCCAATAACCAGACGAATCAGCCGGTGACTAGGCGAATCAGCCAGTAACTAGACGAATCAGCCAGTAACTAGGCGAATCAGCCAATGACTCAATACATACAATGTCTATGAATCAATAGGCCATACAAATCAATCTCATCAATTACAAGTATCAATGCAATAAACTAAAGTATGTGATTTAGGGAGACTCGAGTCAAACCTTACTCGAGTTGTGCAATCCCAACTCAAAATTAATTTATACATTTCTTTCTGATACTCTGACTCTGTCGAAGTCTCGAATTCAAATATGTCAATACTCAATCTGACAATGACAATAACGAGGAATACAATATCAATACCCCAATCAATCAATACCGGATATAATCAGAATTAATTCGAATTCTGTTTCAACGGAATAACTGCACAATCTCAATATACGCAGCCATAAAAATCAACAGATATCAATTACAACATCTCATAATCGATACCATACAAATCTGATATCAAATCTCAATCAAATCAACTCAAAAATCATAACAATTTCATATGGTATCTGTTCCTCAATCGAGTTTCAATTATACGATGTCTAACATGCCAAGAACATCATATATGAATCATATCAGATTCTGACAATACCATAATTTCAAAACATATCAAAACGTAGCAAAACTTACGACTAGTTGTCGCCTACGTCGATAGGAACACAGTACCGAAGTTGGATTTAAAATCAGACGGACGGATTTCTCACAAAAGGCGTAACGATTTTCTGGAGAATTTCTCGTGATTCCTTTCTTCGTTGCTTAATGAATTCTGAAGGAATTTAACTTATATATATCCTACTTTGCATGCCAAGATACGTGGCTGATTTTCCATATTTTGCAAGCGGCGCTCGGGCGGTTAATCTTTACCGCTCGGGCGCGGAATTTTCTGTCGAGATACTCAGCCGATCATATCCTGGCGCTCGGGCGGTAATATTCTACCGCTCAGGCGCCAAAAATTCTGTCCAAACTCCTGGTTCATTGGCGCTCGGGCGGTTCTTTTCGACCGCTCGGGCGCGAGATGTTCGGTCCAACATCTTGGCGCCAGATGTTTGGTCCAACATCTTGGCGCCTATTGTAACGATGCCCTGCTTCTTCATTGAGTTCCTATAAACTCAATTCTGTCAATTAATCAACGTCTGATTACAACAATTAAGTCTCGGACATTACACCATGGCTCAGTTGACAGGTGAGAGTGTCGCTGATGTCCCCATTGCCCAATACTGTGGTTACACGTAGATGGATCCATCGACCTTCAGCTGATACGAAAGTCACAATTCACAATCCAAATTCAATAAAAGGAAAACATATATGTATATGATGAAATGGAAAATGTATATGATGAAAGAAAAAATGTTTTTATAAATCAGAAACTCGAAAATTACTAATTTAAAATAACTTAACATTTCCATAAATCATAATAATTTAGCATTTGAAATCTCAAGTGCATTAAAATACCTAAATAGTCAACTAACCAAAAATCCTACGTCAATTTTTAAAAAGATCAACTAACAATAAATCATAAAATGTCTCTAATAATATCATTAACAATAATCTTTTAAATCTTTTATTTAACAAGCTAATACGGAAAATAAATGCCCCTCGGGTGTGTGCTGCCGCACTCGATCCACTCAAGCGTCAACGCCTCCTCATATTATCAAATCCTGCAACATTCAAACCTAGTGAGTCTAATGACTCAACAGGTTCTAAACATGACTAACAAATAATACATATACAATCAAAAGCATTAAAAATCATACTTTTATTTAAAATAACTTTTAAGCATAAATAAATCGTAAAATCATTTAATCGTAAAGCTTTAAATCCTTTATTATTTTGGGTGAAGTTCGATCCTTGAAAGTGACTAGCATTTTATCCTCTAGTCGACTAATCACTCTTCAGCTCCACATGGCCCATGGTACGGGCACTAGGCACCGCCATGAAAATATGATCGTCGGGCTCCCTCTGGGGCCATTTCCCGTAAACAGGCTTCCTTTAGGGCCATTTCCCTCACGACATTCCCATAAAATTGTAAGTTCACCGTTCCTTCTTAAAACGGTTCTCCCACATATCCTCTATATTTTGTCACAATTAATTCACATTCTTCAAAATATTTTTTCTTTATCTTTAAAGCATAAAATAGCATGACTTAAAAAAAAGCATGTTTAAAAGTAAAAATTGCACATATTTACCATAAATCATGAAATATCATATTTTCATAAAAAAATCATCATAATAAATCATTTAACATGATTTATAGCCCTTTGGGACGCTGCCAACCTGTTGGAAACTTAATTTCGGTGGTTTGACAAAATTAGATATCAATCTGTTAAACCAACTGATCATGAACTGATGAACTGAAGTTATCAGCCAAACTGAATCTACTGTGTCAACTGACTTATCAGTTGGAAACTGATCAGTTTAAATACTCATTTGTGAGGATACCCATCGATTTATCAAGTGATCATTCAGCTGAACACGTCACCAATTGAAAATGACATTCAACCGACAATAGTACAAAGCAGACTGTAACTTGTAGTGGGACGCCGCATTTCAGAGAATACAGTGTACGAATATCAGAAGAATGTTGAAGTGGCAATCAACGGATACAAAATATTCAAATTGTATTTATTATTACCGTAGGAAGAAAGCCTATAAATAAGAAAGAAGAGCAGATGAGACATAGAGCTGAAACATACGATTCATCCATTCTCTTAAGATTGATGTTATTATGCTAAATTTATTACTCTCACTTGAGATTCAAAAAGCTCACAATCATTAGAAATATTCGTAGCATTTAAGGATACCTTTCGAGCTTATTAGCACAAACCTCTGTATTACTTATATCAGTCGTGCTAAAATCCAGTTGAAGAACTGTGAAAATTGTTGTTAACTAATTAAGAGTTTCAATCTTGGCAGTGTTAAGTCCAAACTGAAGTGGGTCTGTACAAATTTTGTATTGATCAAAGTATTTTAGTGCATATCATATCCTTGTGATAGAAGGGGTGACGTAGGAGTTATTTAAATCTCCAAACATCCATAAATCCTTGCATTATTATTTCAATCATTTATTCTATCTTTCAATCAGTTTATTTTCGCAAATATACTTAGTTAAACTGATTGTCATCGACTAACAAGATTCCTAAGTTTCAGTTTATCACAAAACTGATACTTCATTTAAAGAAGGTTATAAAAATCGTGATGTTTATTCAACCCCCCTTCTAAACACTTTTCTACCTATTAACCGATCTTATCACAACCTATTTCGTTTTACCCACGTGTAAAATGACTATTTTGCCCCTAGATGTATAATTTATCGATTTTGATATTTTCTTACCTTTATTGAAATTGGCTTATCCCAAATAATTATTTAAGCTTAAATATAAATTTTTAAAATTTTATTTAGCTTAAATTCATGGGTTTCGATTTAATTTCCTATTTAATTATTCTTGAGACATTTAATTCCCGAATTAATTCAAACTTATTATTTTCTTCCCAAATTTTAATCATAGACTTTTTATTACCTAAACTACCCTTGTGAGCCATGAACCACCCCCGTGGACCCATGGTTCGAAACTTATCCCCTTAAATTCGAAATTTGACCCTTGCATGAGCCCACATAGCCAACTCCTAGTTTTGTCGAGCCACGCCAGAGCCACCTTGAGCCAAAAGCTAGCCAACCCATCTAGGGACCCTACTGACAATCCCCGACCCTTGGAACCAGCCCTAATCATGCCAAAACTTCCTGCATGTAGACCACAAGCTGCGCCGAGGCTTCCTAATCTTCCTAGGACTCCTAACAAACCTTGGGAGCTTGCAGCTACTTAAACACCGAACCCAACTGACCCTCACCGACCCTGAACCATGCTCAGACTCAACCGAACCCTGCCCAAGCCTTTGAACCAGCGCCGCAGCTGCTGCAAAAGAAACAGTCGTGCATGCCCCCCCTATGCGCTACTAGTGTCCTAGCCTAACTAGGAATCTACCACCTCAGTTGTCACCGAGTTCAACACACACTAGCCATCCCTAGGCCCTAATGTATCCGCCTAGCTCGCTCCCAAGCCAGCCGCCAGTCCTTTTCCACCGCAAGTTGCACATGCATGCATGGGGAGTGTCCTACTTCACTAGGACTCTTCCCCAGCCGCTTCCATCAAGCCCTAGCCACCCAAGACCCTTCATAGCCCCAGTACAACACCCTGGCCAAGCCTCCAACTAGCCCTGTCCGAGCCCTCATCCTCCACTCTCAATGTCGCACCCCTTTCAAGCCATGCATGCGTGTGGCTTCTTAGAGACCCTAGGCGATTTCAATCCCTTCCCTCCTTTGCTTCCATCATGTATTTGAACCCTAAAGACTCTTTTCCCATCCATAGAAACATCCCCTAATGGCAGCGTGTCCTTAGGAATCACAGCGTTTTCTAAACAAGCGTAAAATCGTCATATTTTTTAAAATAAACTTTCTACCGTAAAAATAATCAAACACATGTGTTTTTCATGCATAAACGATTAATAAATGCATATTATGATTTGAATGAAGCTTACAAAGAGTTTAGTAACATGCCTCTGTGTTTAAAAAGCTCAAATATGTTATTGTCGACGAGGAAGGACGAACGGGAACGAAGAACCCTAGCTTTTCCTCCTTGAAGATATTCAAATTTTTTGTCTGCAAGTGTGTGAAATTTTGGCAGAGACAAGCTCTCAAAAAACCTAGGATTGCATTTTTATGGATTTAATTTTGCATGATAATGGGATTAGGTTTTGGGCTTTCAAGTATAGGAGAAATTGAGCCTGCTCAATTTAGGTAAATTGGGCCCAATAGCTCTTATTTAATTGTAAAATAAAAGTTTATAAAAATTAGTTTCCAAAAATAATGTTTTTGATCTTTTAAAAACTCATCGTTTGCCCAAAACCGGCTTCCCAATAAAACCGAGCTCGTCTCATAAAATAATTTGAACTCTAAAATTTTTAGAAAAACTTAATCATTTTTAATCATATTAAGAAGCCTTGAAAATATTTATTCTTATCTTGGCCGTCCCCGATCTCCTTTCCACAGCGTATTATCGAATATTCGGATAAAATCCTTCAACTTCATGAAGTCGTGCCATATAATCATTTAATCATATCTTTAATCACATAATATGCATCAAGTAAGCATTAATTAAATAAAACAATGAATCAATTCAAATAATTTGCATGCATGTGGTTTACGTAGGTTTATTTTTTGAACGTTACAGTCATAATGTTAACTCTAAATGAATCACCACTATGAACCCTTAGTCGAACTCAATACTTAACAATGTCATTTTCGAATGAATATAACATGCTGCCCTTTGCTACATCTTGTTGTTTCCACTTCTGCAATTGCTCATCATTAAACTGTCCGGCTCGAATTCGATCTCGCAGAGTGGATTGTACTGTCAATGTAGCGAGATTTAGGGCCTTTCCCTTAGCATAAACTTCAAGATCGAAGCACTAAATTTCCCCTTGTAGAGGCTTCTGTACTGACAAATGTGCCAAGACTGTCCTCTTTCTACTTAAAGAATTTGCAACTATATTAGCCTTGCCGAGATGGTAGCTAATGTCACAGTCGTAGTCCTTAACGAGCTCTAGCCACCGTCTTTGTCTCATATTCAAGTCCTTTAGGGTTTAAAAATATTTAAGATTTTTATGATCCGTAAAGATCTTGCATTTCTCACCATACAAGTAGTGCCTCCAAATTTTCAACCCAAATACGACAGCTGCAAGTTCTAGATCATGCATCGGATAATTATTTTCATGTATTTTTCATTGTCTAGATGCATATGCTATAACAGAATCATTTTTCATGAGAACGCCGCCCAATCCAAGTTTTGAACCATCAGTAAATATCACATATTCCGCTTGCTCCGTCGGCATAGCGAAAACTGGAGTTGTAGTGAGTGCTTGCTTCAAATGATCCAAGCTATTTTGACACTCCGGTCCCCATACAAACACATTTTTCTTCGTCAATGACGTCAAGGGTACCGCAATGGATGAAAAACCCTTGATGAACTTGCGATAGTAGCTACATAAACCCAAGAAACTGTGTATTTCTGTCACACTTTTAGGCACATGCCACTGCTTAATTGATTCAATCTTAGATGGGTCGACCTATACTCCCTCATTGGACACGATGTGGCCTAAAAATGCCACGCTCTCTACCGAAA
Organism: Primulina eburnea; assembly: GCF_022965805.1. Taxonomy (NCBI): domain Eukaryota; kingdom Viridiplantae; phylum Streptophyta; class Magnoliopsida; order Lamiales; family Gesneriaceae; genus Primulina; species Primulina eburnea. Next base: position 21,633,468 of record NC_133108.1, on the reverse strand, counting down.
ACTCGTACTTGCTGAACTTTGCATATAATTTCCGATCTCTTAAAACTTGCAAGTCGTCCTCAAATGCTGATCATGCTCCTCATGTCTCTTGGAATAGATCAAGATATCATCGATGAAAACATTAATGAATTAATCGAGATAAGGCTGAAATATGCGATTCTTGAGATCCATGAAGATCGCTAGAGCATTAGTCAATTCGAAAGGCATCAATAGAAACTCATAATGCCCATATCTCTCTCTGAAAGCCGTCTTAGGTACATCCGACTTCTTAACTCTCAATTGATGATATGCAGACCACAAATCTATCTTCAAGAATATCGAAGCTCCTTGCAATTGATAAAATAAATCCTCGATTTGAGGCAATGGATACTTATTCTTCACTGTCACTCTATTTAGCTCCTTATAGTCGATGCACTACCTCATAGTTCCATTCTTCTTTTTCACAAATAACACTGGCGCGCCCCATGGAGAAAAACTAGGGCAAATAAATCCCGTGTCTAGTAGCTCTTGAATTATATCTTTTAATTCCTTCATTTCAGCAGGTGCTAATCGATATGGTGCCTTAGAAATTGGCACGGTACCGGGCATCAACTCAATAGAGAATTCCACATCTCTTTTGGGTGGAACGCCGGAAACATCATCAGGTAACATGTCCGGAAAGTCCTTGACAACCTCCACATCCTAGATAGATCAAGTGTCAGTGTCAGGTGCACATACAATACTAAAAAGAAAACTTTGGAAACCCTTTTGAATAAGCTTATTCGCACGCATGCAAGAAATATGCGGCATTTGATTGTTTTTCACAGCCTCAAAGATAAATGCTTTCCCATTCAGCGGTCTACTAGATATTGACCTCCGTCAAAAATCGATAGTAGCCCCATTTAGTGTAATCCAATCCATTCGCAAAATAATATCAAACTCAGGCATATGAATACTATAAGGTCCGCTCATATAATATTCTTTTGCAATTTAAGCTCCACATCCTTAACCATGATACTAGAAACCATATGTTCTCTAGAAGGCACTATATCTTTGAATCCCAACTACACGTCTACTGGTAAGATTCCCAATTTCTTGATGAAGGATTCAGATATGAATGAGTGCGTAGCTCCAGAGTCTAGTAAAGCGTAGGTAGCTATTCACACTAGCAATATTCGTCCTGGTAATATTTGTATTATTTCTCGATTAAGGCCATACAAATTAGGAATTTCATATCATCTAGGCCCCTAAAATTTCTCATATTAACATTTCAGCCCCGTTAAGTTTCGACAATTACTTGGCCCTCTTAAAATTTGAAAAATGCAATTTAGTTCTAGGAATTTCGAAATTTCCAATTAATCCCTTAAGCTTTCGTAAATTTCCAAAAAGACCCTTTAAATTTTTGAATTTTGCGATTAAGCCCTATGAATTTTGATGTTCTCCAAATCTTTCCTCAACATTTTTTGAAAATTGCAATCTAGACCCTTTGTTATTAGAAATTACTAATTAGCCCCTTTTATTTTCAATATTCTACAATTAGATCCATATAATTTAGTGTCCGCAAGAATTCAATTCCTTAAACCCTAGAATTTGAACATGAAATACTAAGTCATCAAGTTCCATGCATCACCATTCAATTTTAACATTCATGTTTATTATTTCAAGAATAAGGAAATTTAAAATGGTTGAATAGTCGGAGTACCTGTAATAAGTGTCGTGTTTGGCTCCGCTTGCATCACGTAAGCCCTTCCAGTCGTGGTTTTCTTGAGCTTTGGGCAATTAGCAGCCATATGACCCATTTCTCCACACTTAAAGTACTTGTAGATGCCCCACATGCACTTTCCATAATTTTGGCGATCACACTCCTTGCACAGTGGCTTCTCAATAGTCTTCGGGACATTTTCTTTTGGTCATTGTCCTTGTGGTTTTGGCTGTCCTGGCCGCTTTGGTGGTCCCGTATAAGGCTTCTTATTATGCTGACTAGTTTGCTGGACGCCATTCCTCTTACGTTGCATCTCCCAATCAATATCCTTCAGTGACTGCTCGGCTCGAAAAGCTTTGGCAACAACAGTGGTATAATCGACAGGATCAGTGAGCTTCAAATCGCAATGGATCATGGGCCTCAATCCATCAAGGAAGTGTAGTAATTTTTCCGCCGCATCGTTCGCAATCAAGGGCACAAAATGACAGCCTCTATCAAACTTCTGCAAAAACTCGACAACAGATAAATCCCCCTGGTGGAGACTCATAAACTCTCTCTTAAGCATAGAACAGACGTCAAAAGTGAAATATTTATCATAGAATACCCTCTTGAAGTCCTCCCAAGTTAATGTTGCTAGATTCACTCCTCGCTCCGCTCCGTCCCACCATAAGTAAGAGTCGCCCTTCAGCAGATAGATGGTACAACGAATTCGGTCAGCGTCTGCCATATCCATGTAACGAAATTAACCTCCAAAGATCGAATTCATCCCTCAGCAACGAATGGATCCGTAGTGACATAGAAATCCTTGGGAATCTTCCTCCTAAAACGATAAAAGATTGCCTCCGGTCGAACCCTCGTATTATTTCCTACATGATGCTCTAGTAATTGAGCCATGCCCGCCAGTACACGAGCACTGGGATCCTGATTAGGAGGAGGCAGTGGAATCTCCTCCTCATGTCCAACATTAATACCACTGCAAAGAAGTCGTCTAGGAGGCATCTCTGTAAAAGTCGTCCCAACCATGTATACAACATGCATTAATATTTAAAATGAAACATGCATCTAATCTCTATATCAGGCATCATGAAAGCTTTAAAAGGATTTTAGAATATAAAATATAAATTAGTAAAAACTCACAAACTTGAGACGTGACTTCTTGAGCTTCCCGGAGTGGCAGTAACACAACCCTTTGGTGATCCTTGGCTCTGATACCAATTGAAACCTCATCCACTTCTTAACTTTAAAATTCTAACAAATTATTTTTTATCCATTATTTCGAAAATCAACACTCAAAATAACTTAACATTTTCATAAATCAAAATAATTTAACATTTAAAATCTAGAGTGCATAAGAAAAATCCATAAATTGTCAATTAACAAAAGTTTGACGTCGACCTTTAACAAGATCAACTAACACCGAAATAAAGCATAAAATCTCTAATAAAATCATTAACAAAAATCCTTTAAAATTTTAACTATCAATCTAATGTAGAAAATAAATGGCCATCGGGAGTGTACTGCCGAATTCGATCAACTCAAGCGTCAGCGCCTCCCTCAATAACATCATCACCTGCAACATTCAAACCTAGTGAGTTTAATGTCTCAGCACGTTCTAAACATGAGTAGAAAATAATACATATACAAGCACATGCATTAAAATCAAACTTATATTCAAAATAATTTGTAACCATAAATAAATCATAAAATCATAAAACCGTAAAGCTTTCAATCATTTATCAATTTGGGTGAAATTTGATCATTGAAAGTGACTATCTTTTTATCCTCTAGTCGACTGATTAGTCTTAGCTCACCATTGTTCATGAGGACGGGCATTAGGCACCAATGTAAAATAGAAATACGATCGTTGGGCTCCCTCTGAGGCCTTCTTTCTTACGATATTACCAAAAATCATATATCATATCCTTTTTGTCACAGTCAATTCACATCCTCCAAAATATTTTTCCTTTTCCTTTTTAGATCTTAAAATATTAAAATTTTCCAAAAATAGCATGTTACAATAAAAATTGCACAGATTTACCATAATTCTTGGAATATCATATTTTCACCAAAATCATCATAATATATTATTTAACATGCGTTATGACCCTTTGGTCGCTGCAAACCCTTTTCGTACTGCTCAAATGTAAAATGATCGTTTTGCCCCTGAGCGTAAAATTTCTCGATTTTGACTTTTTATTACTTTCATTTACTCTAGATCTTCCCAAATAATTATTTAAGATTAAATTTCATTTTTAATATTTTTATTTAACTTAAATTCGAGGCTTTAGATTTAATTTCCTATTTACTAATTCGTGAAGCGTTTAATTCTCGAATTAATTCAAACTTTAATATTTTCTTCCCAAATTTTAAAGATAAACTTTTTATTCCTAAAATACCCTCGTGAACCATGAACCGACCTCTGTGGACCATGGTTCAAACCTTTTCTTTTTCCTAGCCATAATTCAAACCCTAGCTAGTTTCTTCGAGCAATCTCACGTTTTCCTCGAACCACACCCGAGCCACCTCTAGCCATCCTTTGACCAGACATCCTATGGACCCTATTGTACCTTCTTTACACATCTAACTAGCCCCTAGCCCTAAAGCCAAGCCGTGCACCTCTCTTTTTCTTTCCCGCGTTGCAGCCCTCAACGTACCGAGCCACCATCGACCACAGCTGCACCAGGCCCTGACCCAACGCCTAGCCATCCTCCCTAGGCCATATTGGAGCAACTCTGAACCAGCGTGACTGAGCCGCGAGCCACCCTAGCTGCAGCTTTCCTAATCGTGCATGGAGAAGAGTCCATGCGGTTGTGGACCAACCCTAGACCAAACCTAGCCGAGCAGGATGCAGTCGAGCCCTTGATCACCTAGTATACGAAGAAACCCTAGGTTCTTATCAAACCTTAGCCAAGCTCGACTCCAGCATTTATTTTTATCCCTTCACGTCTCTTTTCCCATCCCTTAAACACTTCACATTGGAATCGTGTCCTTAGGAATCATAGCGTTAAAGAAATAAGCGTAAAAACATTAGAACTTTAAAAATAATTGATATATCATTAAACCTATATAACATAAATATTTTTCATGCAAAATAATTCAAACATGCATAATATTGTTTGAATGATGCATCAAAGGGATTTAGATACGCGCCTTTGCGTTTTAAAACGCTCAAATACGCGATCGTTGGCGTGGGCACGAGGAAGAACGAACGGGCGATGAAGACTCCTACTTTTCATCCCTTGAAATTTTCGAAGTTGAATGTGTGTTGTGTTCGGCTGGTATGAATTCTCCGAGCCTAGGTTTTCTATTTTATAGATTTTAATTTGCATAATAATGGGCTTGAGTTTTGGGTTTTCAAGTTTAGGAGCAACTGGGCTACTCATCCTAGGTAAATTAGGCCCAGTAACACCTATTTAATTGAAAAATAAAATTTTATAAAGACTGGTTTCCAAAAATAATGCATTTGGTATTTTTACAGTCCCTCGTTTGCCCAAAACCGACTTCCTCGAAAAAATCGTACTCGTCTCGTAAAATAATTTGAACTCTATCATTTTCAGAAAATTTAATCACATTTAATCATAGTAAGAAGCCTAGAAAATATTTATTTAAAAAAATTCATTTTGTCTTGGTCGTTTCTTGATCTCCTTTCCACAACATATTATCGAATTCGGACAAAACCTACCATTCTCATGATATTATGTCATATAATCATAATCATTCAATCACACCTTTAATCATATAATATACATCATACAAGCGTTTAAAATCAATTAAAAAAAATTATTATGTAATTTACTTCATTTGCATGCATGCGGTTTACATAGGTTGGCTTTTTGGACGTTACAAGAAACAACATCAACGCCTTCTTTGAGTTGACGATATGCTTCCCATCAAATTTTCTTACAAATTTGTAAACATATTCTTTTTTAGTCAGATTCTCAAGACTATTATAAAGACACTCGTCTTGGAATTGTTTTCATAAACAGAGAAGTTCAATATGCACATGTACACTATAATGCGTGTCAATAGTCAATAAGAGGTCATCTAAAGATTCCTTGCACAGCTCATTTTTAATGAAACCAATTTTATCTTCTCTGTTTGGGAATCAAATCTTGATGATATGCATCGTTTGTCACAATTCCATCTTACACACTTATGACAAACTTTTAACTTTTTTACCTTTTTTAGCATATATTCTTTTTCCTAAACCAGGCATTTACCGAATGAGTATATGACTATGGAACTTGTGGGGACCCGGACGCTAATCATCTTCTTAATCATCTTTGGGGTTTAATTATCAATAAGATAAACAGGGTCTAAAAATTTTTCTTTTAAAATGCGGAAGGTAATAGAATCAATCTATTATGCAAACTAGTATAATAATACAAATCTTGTATAACATGCATCTAATTTAAACTAGGTTCAACTACTACAATCAAGTAATAAAACCTATCTACATCCAAGTCCGTGATCACCACTCTAATCTCGATCTCTCCTCATCTTTTGGACCCTGATCCTGCCACACATGTTGTCATGCACACATACAAAACAAGACAACAGCCGGATAACTCCGGTGAGATATAAATATCCCAGTATAAACAATATATACATGCAATCATATAAAACATAAAAATATGAATTATATCTTATCACATGTAGCATAATCAAACAACATGTATCAATACCAGTCTGTAAATAAAACATGAATAGTAGTCTACGAAACATAAATTAATACGGATCTGTAAATCAAACTTTAGTCTCAATATCTAAGACTCGACTCATCTCTCATTCTAATCTAGGGATCCGGATCTAAGTTAGACTTTTGGTATGCTGTATCGAGTGTCTACAATAGACGTCGATCTACATCTAAGCTCATCGATACACCGTAAGTCTAGGGTCTGAGCAGTTCTGACAAAGACTTAGACTTGGGCATGCTATATCGAGTGTCTACAATAGAAGTCGATCTACATCTAAGCTCATCGATATACCACAAGTCTAGGGTCTTAGCAGTTCTGTCCAAGACTCGGCGGTTCTGCCCTAGCTAGGCTGATCTGTCCTAGATTTAAACTCTGGCTCTGCTATCATTCAATAGACTAAACATATCAATCTGATAATCTGCAAATATCAATGCAATAACATAAAAAGTATGTGATTTAGGGAAACTCAAGTCAAACCTAACTCAAGTTGTGCAATCCCGAATCAACATTTATTTATACCTTTATCTTCTCGATCTGACGAAGACGAAGTCTTGTATTCTGATCTGTCCATACCCAGTCTGGAAATGACAATCACATAGATACAATATCAGTATATATCTCAGTTCAAAATTTGTTCTGATTAATATTCAACTTAATACATAATCTGATCAATATCAATGACATAACAATGCAATCTCAATTAATATCAAATCTGATAAGATGTCAATCTGCTGATATTTCGAAGGCATAACAATACAGTCTGAATAACCCCGTCAATCTCAACATCACAGATATAATACCAGAACTCATAATCAATACTGGTATAACTCATAATCTCAACGATATCACAAATCTGATATCGAATCTCAGTCAAATCAACACCAAAAATCATAACAATTACAGAAACAATCTGTTCTTCGATCTGATTTCAATTATACGATGTCTATTGTATCAGAAACACCATATATGATTCCTATTCAATTCTGACAATATCATAAATTCAAATCATATCTAAACGTAATAAAAATTACGTCCTGTTGTAGCTTATATTCAATTCTGCCCAAATTCTATAATTATGGTGCATTGGCGCTCGGGCGGTTCTTTTCTACCGCTCGGGCGCCAGATGTTCTGTCCAACATCTTAGCTTATATTGTACCGACGCCCGGCTTCACCTCTCATGTCTTATTTGTCTCATGTGATATTTGCTAATCACAATTCTGACAATTAACCAACGTCTGATTACAGTAATTAAATCTCGGGCCTTACATTTCTCCCCCTCTTAGATCTGAGTTCGTCCTCGAACTCGCAAGTAATCAATTCAGATATATCAGAAGAAATGTATACAGAGTTTAAATAAGAAGCTTATCTCAATGAACCATTCTGGAATCTCAATCTCATATCACATTCTATTTCTAAACATAGCTCTGATAAAGTCAATCTCGCAATACTGGTTATACAACATCCGTATATACCAAACCACAGCTCATAACAGTTCTGTATCATCATCTGCTTTCAAGTCTGTTTATTCCATTCAAGGATATATTAAATCTTCAACCTCGAATACCAATCGTCATCATTCGACGTTGGCATATTATGTCTATCTGATCTGAATTATCTTCATTTTTTTCTGAATTAGCTACCTTTTCTTGGTCATATCTCTGACCGTATCAGATCCTATCTCAAGTATCTCTGAGATATTATTCTTATACTCTGCAGTACTCACAATACCATGTGTCTTCTGTAACTATCTCATTATCCATCTGAGGATTATTATTGTACAATAATTAATAAAATGACAATATGTCATATCAATTAGTGCTAACATCCAGCACTACAACTCCACCAATATCGTCCAACATCTGGATAATACACTCTGGCTATTTGTCAGTCGATGAATAATATATGAGAAAACTTATGGTATGTTCTGCCACCAGTAAACAAATCAAGTAAAATCACAATCTGATATAATCTACCGTGGCATTTTGATTACTCTGACCACTTCTCTGACATCGATCTGTGTCATTTGGTCATGTTTGTATGTTATCTGGTACAAACTAATAGATATAGATTGAACAATCTGTCAGTCACAATCATATCATGTCTCAATCCGGAAAGTATTACAGTGGTCTCATTACGAAATTCACTGAAACATACTTCCTATGTCTAGTCAGAAATATACAAATTCTGTAATAAATATTCTGATCTCTATCTTTCTATCTTCATTTATTGGCAATTCAGATATCTCAATACAAATTCTGCCAATATTTCAGTATAAATTCTGCCATAACTGATTTAATCTGTCTATATCACAACTATCTGTTCGAATATCATACATTCACAGTTATCAACTGAAAACTGAATTCACTACTGTGCGTTTCTGACACTATCCGTCATTTCAAATTCGAACTATTTGGTATAAACAAATCAGTTAATAATATAAATGAAAGAAAAATACCTACCTGGTATTTGGTTCTGATTATCGATATCAAATTCTGCTGTACAATTCTGAAACATTTGACATCACCGATAATCATTCTCATACAGTAAAAATCTCATATATGTCACTCTGATCGATGCTCTGCTCTGATTATCGAAATCTAGTTGTGAACATTTTGCTCACTTTTCTGAATCACTGAAATTCTCGAATTCAACTCTGATTCGGATTGAACTGTATATAATCTCAACGGTTCACAATGATCTGTATCAAATACGGCTGTGGAAATATAACAATACTCAAGAAAACATAAAACAACAATCGTATAAGATAATCTGCCAACTCAGACAAAAGTAAATTTCTAACATTTCTGACATTTCTGAAATTTCTGATACTTCTGATCTTTCTGATATCGGTGTCATTCTCAGCCACTGATCACAATATCAACTGTGTCAAAATCACGCAGTACACTAACTTCAGATATCGTTTATTCTGAATACAATCTGTTTCAAGCAAGATTTCTATCTGAATAATTTTCTGTATACAATGATCACAGTTCTCAGAGTATTCAATACAATATTCAGATATTCTATTTAATCAATCAGATGCTGTCAATATATCAAAATATCATAGATACAACGAGCATGAAATCATCAGAATATCTCTGAACATACTGAAACATGCCAAAGAGAACCACTAAATCAGCTGTAACTCTTGGTCAGCACTCTTATACTGATCTTTCAATTCTTTCAATTCACTCTGTATCATTCTGCATATTCAATATCATTCTGTACTGGATTATAATAAAATAAACAGTACCTGATCTCAATTCAATTCTGAAATCTATCTTTCTGATATAAAGCAAATCTTAGATCTTATCTGGGCAACATCAGCCAATTCGTACATCATTGGCAAAGCCAACGTTAGGCTCGATTTCAGTACGTCTACTATATACATAAGGATACCATCTGTTCCTTTCTATAAGAATCGAGTCATGGACAACACAAATATTAAAGGAATTCTAAATCTAGAATCCTTACCGTGAAATCTTTACTCATCAGCCATATCTGGTCTGAATTTTATACCTTCCTGAAAAGAATCTATAATAATTCTGTACTTGTTCAACATATTAATATCAATAATGCAATCAAATCAGAAACACAAGTACATCTTAATCTAACTCAATCTTATTTTTATCTTACTGCAGTACATATAATATTTCACAGAAATCTCTGATATCAACATTTTCCCCAACAACCAAGGAAATCAATACGACAGTACGAACAAACCCAGCAGATACAGCATATCTCCATGCAACTCAGTCACAGATAATTATAAAGAATGCATTAGTATATATCAATACATATGCGATGTACTCATTAAAAAATAGTACATGTGGTGTGTTCTGGGTCTGTTCCTCAGTCGTTGTCCTCAGACAATTCTGTTCCTTAAAATCTTCGAGAACCTTTCTGGGGACAGACTCTAGCAAAGTGTCCCGGCTGTTTACAAATATTGCATCTACCAGTAACTCCCTGGCATTGCTCTGTGGAATGTCTCCCTCCACAAGTCCTGCAATATACTCCAGTATAGCTCGGGCTGGAACCACTGGAGCTAGACGAGCCACTTCCTAACTTCTTGAACTGTTTCTTTTGAATTTTTAATGGTGCTTTCTTTTTACCACTGCGGCTGCCAATCTCAACTCTAGAATGCAGTTGCTGTGGATTTGGTACTGGAAGATCATACGATGCTCCCTGTTGTCCCATCAGAACTATTTCTGCTCTTTTGGCCCTATTTAATGTATCAGCAAAACTAATCGATCGTTTCACATTCACCAATGTACGTATCTCTGGATTCAATCCCTGAATGAACCGACTAGATATAGCATCATCATTTCTAGCCACAAGAGGGGCAAAACGTAGCAAGATGAAGAACTGTGCCAAGTACTCATCAATACTCATCTGACCCAGTCTCAGGTTTGAAAACTCTTCACTTCTGTCCTCTCTATACGATACGTGGAAAAATCTTTGATAGAATTCAACCTTGAAAATTTTCAACGTAATCACTGAACAACTCTATTCTAAGGCTCCTTTGGTTAGTAACCACCATCTTCTTGCAGTCTCTTGCAACTGATTCTCAATCAACTTGATTCTACAATCATTTGTGAAATCAAGAAATTCAAATAACATTTCTGTGTCCTCAAGCCAATTCTCACAATCTGGTGACGTCTTAGTACCCTTCAGAATCGGCTGTTGAAACGACTGAAACCTCTTCAACTGTGTTTCCATCTGAGTTTCGGACATATCTGTCTGTTCAATTGAAGTACTACCTCTTTCCGGAATTCTTCGGAGAGGTATATCTGATTACCAAAAGCATTAGTAACCCAATACAACAAATCTGTTCTAATCTTTCTCTGATCATCTTACTGCTGATCATCAAGAATCAAATCTGATTCATATTCAGTGATACATAATACCCATTCCAATCAAATAATCAGGTAAACATGTATCTCAAAGCAGTAACACATAGTCTCATGCTAGCACACATGTAAGTCAACGCGATAATAAATCACATGCTAGCAATCACATCCAAGGAAAGAAAATTCATCTACCCCGCTCACTAGCCTCTTCTATCTCAATCTAAAGGATCTATCGCTCTGATACCACCTGTTGTGGGGACCGGGACGCTAATCATCTTCTTAATCATCTTTGGGGTTTAATTATCAATAAGATAAACAGGGTCTAAAAATTTTTCTTTTACAATGCGGAAGGTAATGGAATCAATCTATTATACAAACTAGTATAATAATACAAATCTTGTATAACATGCATCTAATTTAAACTAGGTTCAACTATTACAATCAAGTAATAAAACCTATCTACATCCAAGTCCGTGATCACCACTCTAATCTCGATCTCTCCTCATCTTCTAGACCCTGATCCTGCCCCACCTGTTGTCATGCACACATACAAAACAAGACAACAGCCGGATAACTCCGGTGAGATGTAAATATCCCAGTATAAACAATGTATACATCCAATCATATAAAACATAAATATATGAATTATATCTTATCACATGTAGCATAATCAAACAACATGTATCAATACCAGTCTGTAAATAAAACATGAATCGTAATCTACGAAACATAAATTAATACGGATCTGTAAATCAAACTCTAGTCTCAATATCTAAGACTCGACTCATCTCTCATTCTAATCTAGGGATCCCGATCTAAGTTAGACTTTTGGTATGCTGTATCGAGTGTCTACAATAGACGTCGATCTACATCTAAGCTCATCGATACACCGTAAGTCTAGGGTCTGAGCAGTTCTGACAAAGACTTAGACTTGGGCATGCTATATCGAGTGTTTACAATAGAAGTTGATCTACATCTAAGCTCATCGATATACCACAAGTCTAGGGTCTTAGCAGTTCTGTCCAAGACTCGGCGGTTCTGCCCTAGCTAGGCTGATCTGTCCTAGATTCAAACTCTGGCTCTGCTATCATTCAATAGACTAAACATATCAATCTGATAATCTGCAAATATCAATGCAATCACATAAAAAGTATGTGATTTAGGGAAACTCAAGTCAAACCTAACTCGAGTTGTGCAATCCCGAATCAACATTTATTTATACCTTTATCTTCTTGATCTGACGAAGACGAAGTCTTGTATTCTGATCTGTCCATACCCAGTCTGGCAATGACAATCACATAGATACAATATCAGTATATATCTCAGTTCAAAATTTGTTCTGATTAATATTCAACTCAATACATAATCTGATCAATATCAATGACATAACAATGCAATCTCAATTAATATCAAATCTGATCAGATGTCAATCTGCTGATATTTCGACGGCATAACAATACAGTCTGAATAACCCCGTCAATCTCAACATCACAAATATAATACCAGAACTCATAATCAATACTGGTATAACTCATAATCTCAACGATAACACAAATCTAATATCGAATCTCAGTCAAATCAACACCAAAAATCATAACAATTACACAAACAATCTATTTTTCGATCTGATTTCAATTATACGATGTCTACTGTATCAAAAACACCATATATGATTCTTATTCAATTCTGACAATATCATAAATTCAAATCATATCTAAACGTAATAAAACTTACGTCCTGTTGTAGCCTGCGTTGATAGGAACACAGTACTAAAATCGGATTCAAAATCTAACGGACGAATTGAAATATAAAGGCGTAAGGATTTCTCGTAGTTTCCTAGGAGCTCTTCTCGGGTCTTGCAATTAAATTCTGAAGAATTGCAAAGTTATATCCGTATATATATATCCCTTTGCATGAAATTGAAACGTGGCTGATTTCCACAAAACTTCAGCGGCGCTCGAGCGGTAATAAATCATCGCTCGGGCGCGGGACCTTCTGTCCGAGCTCAGATTGTTATCCAATGGCGCTCGGGCTGTAACATTCTACCGCTCGGGCGCCATACGTTCTGCCCAAATTCTATAATTATGGTGCATTGGCGCTCGGGCGGTTCTTTTCTACCGCTCGGGCGCCAGATGTTCTGTCCAACATCTTAGCTTATAATGTAACGACGCCCGGCTTCACCTCTCATGTATTATTTGGCTCCTGTGATATTTGCTAATCACAATTCTAACAATTAATCAACGTCTGATTACAGTAATTAAATCTCGGGCCTTACAGAACTTATCCTCTTAATCGGACCTTGGATTCAATTACAAGACGAATATCTTCTGGAATTATTTTTACATAAGCATTTTCCATCTTTGACACCTTCCTTCATAATTTTTTTTGAACATATTTAGAAACAAGAGAAAAATATTTACAATTTTTTGTGAGAATTTCATCCATTTTGAAAAGAAATAAATGTATTTTGTTATATTTTTTGTATCAGCTATTGTGAGAAAAATGATTTACCTGACTATAAGATCACGGAGTACTGTTATCCCCCACTTAACCAGGAAAATAAAAGAGATTAAGGAAACCGGGAAAAAAATTAATACCGAAAATTAAAATTCAAGGATCGGAAAGTCGAATAAATTCGCCTGCAAATATCTCATTTTCTAGAAAATGTTTAATTATTTGTCCATTAACTTTAAAAACTTCACCATTTCTTGGTTTTTCAATGTCCAAAATTCCATAGGGGTACACATGTTTTACAACATATGGTCATGTCCACCACGATCGTAATTTTCAAGGAAAATGTGAAGTCAAGAATTATAAAGCAAAATATTTTTAAAAATCTCAAATTATTTTCTAAGGATTTTTCTATCATGAAATGATTTGATTTTTCACTTTATAAATCTTTTAATTCTCATATACGTCATTTCTGAGTTCATCAACTTTATTAAGTTGCAATTTGCGAAATTTTTGGCATTATCCATGCTTGAATTCAAAGTAATGATTACTCAATTAGCTTTATATTCCAATTCCACATGTAAATAACATTGTTTTCCATAAATTAACCTACAGGAAGACATAACCAATTATGTTTTAAAAGTTGTTCGATTTAAGTCGAATCGACCAATCTGTTTTTTTTAGTTAACAGTTTTTTTCCAAAATTTGCTTTATATTCCGGTTGTCTAGTTCAACTTGCCATTTATTTGAGTTTGATAAGGAGTACAAATTTTCGAGTGATACCATATTTTTCGTTATTGAAGCAAATGATTTATTAACAAATTTAGTTTCTTCATCAATTATCATGGTTTTAGAAATTCCAAATATATTGAAAATGTTTTCTTTCAAAAATTTGATGATTATTTTATGATCATTAGTTCGACATGGAATTGTCTATATCCATTTGGAAACATAATCAACTGCAGCTAAAATATACAAGTATCCAAACGAATATGGAAAAGGTCCATAAAATAAATTCCCCAATGGTCAAATATTTCAATTTCAATTATTGGATTCAAGGCAATCATGTTTTTTTAATTACATCACAAATATTGCAGATTTCATGAGTGTATATAAATAAAGTGTGTCAATAAAATCCATTAGAAATATTTTTGCAGTTGTTTTCTTTGAAAACAAATGTCCTCCATATGCTTCTGAATAACAAAATTTAATGACACTATATACCTCATTGTTAGGTATGAAATGCCAAAAAATTTGATTTGAAACATACTTGAACAAATACGGATCATCCCTATAAAAGGTTTTTATCTCATTAAAAATTTTTCTTTTATCTCGGGAATGTCATTGCAGTGACATTTTTCCTATCACAAGAAAATTGACTATGTTCCCAAACCAAGTTGTAGTAGGAACATAAAATAATTGTTAATCAGGAAAATTATCATTGATTGGTGTGATTTCACAATATGATCATGTAACTAGTCTTGATAAGTAATCAACTACAAAAATTCTCTGTTCGTTTTTTTATTGTTGATAGAAATGTCGAATTCTTGGAGCAACAAATCCACCGGATCAGTCGTGGTTTCACATCTTGTTTGATCAATAAATATCAAACCGATGAATGATCATTAAACGCAGTTGTTGTTGTTCCAATCAAATAAGAATGAAATTTATCTAATGCAAATATTAGAGCAAGTATTACTTTTCAGTTGTGGAATAATTAATTTGAGCATTTTTTAAAGTTATACATTCATAATATATTACATAAGATCTACCGTTCTATTTTTAACCATTATTGAACTGATTGCAAAATCACTTGTGTTAGGTACAATTAATATGGGTGAAGTGTTTAGAAGGAGGGATTGAATAAACACTTAAACTTTTTGAATTCTTTTTCAAATATGAATCATTTCTTTGAGGAACTGATCTATATATCTTATATGTCTATATCGATTAGTCGACTAATATTAGTGTGGAAATAAACTGAATGATATATTGAATATTTTGGCTAGGGTATTGTGACAAGTGAATGAATAAAAATAATGCATACGAGAATTTTTATGGATGTTTGAAAACTTCAAACGCTCCTATGTCACGTCACCCTTTCTATCTCAAGGATATAAATTCACTAAAAGATTTTTATTAATTACAATAAATCTGTAATAATCCACTTCAGTTTGAACTGAAATAATGTCAAACTGAAACTATTAGTTATTCTTAGAAAATTTATCAGATGATAATTGAATAGCTCAAATGAGTAGCCTAAATGCTACGAATGTATCAATGAGTTTTGAGCTAGAGATTCAATTTGTAAACTAAATAGAAATTTGAAAGTAAATGACAACTGACTGAAAAACTGATTGTTGATGTTATTCGTTACTGACTGTTGTTTTTCACTAACTCGATCATTAAGCTCTTCACAACTGAACTTCTCAACTATATATAGCCTTCGATTCTAATGATCACATTGAACGCATTAATTAATGATATGTTGAGTCGTCCTCTAGTCCATGTAGACATTCTTTTCTGAAAAAGGTACAATGCATCAGACTGTTATGCTTTGTCTCTTCTGTTTTGGTACAGAGTGTTAGTCTTTTTGCTGAGATTCAATTGTAACTGATGATGTGGCTAACTGATCAGGAGTCAAACTAGTCGACTGATTAGTTCAGGTGTTCTATAACAATTTTAATTGATGTCCATTATGTTTGAACGTTCTACTTATCAGTTCAGTTTGATCAATTCAATTTAGCTATATCAATTCTAAGAATAATATTTTTAGTTATGGTCTTCAGTTCTGATACACAATCAGTTTTTCAATCTTCGATTAATCTCTTTGAGGATTATTAACAATTATAAGAACTTAAGTTTATATACTTCATTTCTTGGTCCATTTCAGTCCGACAAGGCATCTTCAATTCTGAGGTCCGTTAAATTCTTTTAATTCAGTTACTTGTTCAGTTCAGGTCTTCTGTTCGGTTACTTATTAGTTTTCAAACTCTGAAACATATAAATTCCAAAAATTTCTCACTTTTTGGTGTTTGAAAAACCTTATAATTATGAACTGTTTATATGATTAAGATTTTCTGAAGAGTTAACTGACTTAGGTTTTCTGAACTCGTGTGTAGATAAAATAAATCTTCTGAAATGTAGAGATTCGTATATAAATAAGAATGAACTTTTATTAATTTTGAGAGAGGTAAGTACAAATTCATACAAACATTTCAAAATACAAGTTACAAAATATATATGCTTCTCAAACTGTATAACTGATGCCGGACACAGTTCAAAATTTGTTCCTTTATTGATTGAGCTGTTTGGTTCACCGCGCTTCTTGCTAGTTTATGTCTTATTCTACTCTTCCCCATTTTTGTCAACTCCCGCCTCCCTGGAAAATAGGAGGAATGCTGAACTAACTTTAGTGGATACTTCATGTTAGAATTAATTTTGTTGTGGAGATGCTAGTAAAAAACCAGTAGATGCTGGCTTAAGTACAAAACCAGCGGATGTAAATAAGCAGAAAACCAGAAGCACTTGTACCGCGCTAAAACCAGTAGCAGCACTTATCAAGTACTGCTTAATCTACTTAAAAAATGACTTCTTAGCTAAAACCAGAACTAGAAGAATACAAACTCGAAATAAACACTAGCAGAATTTTGCGTATCTCAAATCTTTAAGTATTACCGTTAATCTATTAACGTGATACTAGCATTTATTGCTTCATTAAATGCAATTAAATGTTGTTCGGGAACATTTAAGACGGCTTACCATTTTTGGTATGAACTAAGACTAATTGCTTTAATGTATTTTGCAGGGTCCATTTTCAACAATAAAGCTGAACCACTGAAAAGTCAAAAGAGCCGTTCAGATTTTAGAACGTTTGATGAAGCCTATATATGAAGACGAAGCACTTTTCAATAAAAAGTGAAGAGAACGAATCTCAATCAAAAATTTCATTCGAGCATCGCTAGAACTTTCAGTTATCTCAAAAGCTCAACACTGAAAAAGCAGCACATGCTTCATTGCATACATTTGATCATTTGAGATCATTTTGTGCTAGCTATTTTCTTTATCTCTTCTTAAGCTACTCACTTCACTATCTCATTAATAGAACAATTTGTAACTGGAAAATAGTCCTTTCCAGAACTTATGATTATTCAAGTAGTTGAGTTGTAAAACTAAGAGTTTCAGTAGGCGAAGGGTAAGTCCTGTTGAAGTGGGTGTGTACAACTGTTGTACTGTATTCACCAAAGTCCTTTAGTGATACCTTTTGGAAACAGAAGAAGGGGAGACGTAGAAGATTCATCTTCGAACTTCCAGAAACAAACCCTATGCCATCTACTGCTTTTCTGTTTTACTATTTTTCACCCACTAACCAACAGATCGTTTCCACACATTATCTTGTGATCTGCTGATCTTTAAACTTGAACAAAAAACCTCTAGCATCTCTAACAGGATTCTAGCACATCATTCTGAAAAATCGATTAAGTTTGCCGTTGAGTTTATTCACCCCTCCTCTAAACTCAACCCGATCCTCAACACTTCAACTCACTGATTTTGCACAATGTCAATTTTCTTTGATAGGCTTGTCTGCACAAAGTTAATCCGTTCGCTGAGTAGTTCCTAGGAGGTGACAAATTTTGGATCCGTGTTTGGTTCTATTATCATATTTTCAACAGCAGTGAACAAAGAATACACGTCCTTGGTTAGTTTCTTTAAGTCCTTCATAGCGTGATCCTTGAGAGTATCAAGACTTAAAGAATAAAGTAGTTGAGTAAACTTCCAATACTTCTTAACTTTAAAGAATAAAGTAGTTGAGTAAGCCTATATATGTTGACGAAGCACTTTTCAAGAAAAAGTGAAGAGAACGAATCTCAATCAAAAATTTCATTCGAGCATCGCTAGAACTTTCAGTTATCTCAAAAACTCAACACTGAAAAAGCAGCACACGCTTCGTTGCATACATTTGATCATTTGAGATCATTTTGTGCTAGCTATTTTCTTTATCTCTTCTTAAGATATTCACTTTACTATCTCATTAATAGAAGAATTTGTAACTGGAAAAGCGTCCTTTCCAGAACTTAAGATTATTCAAGTAGTTGAGTTGTAAAACTAAGAGTTTCAATAGGCAAAGGGTAAGTCCTGTTGAAGTGGGTTTGAACAACTGTTGTACTGTATTCACCAAAGTCATTTAGTGATATCTTCTGGAAGAAGAAGAAGGGGAGACGTAGAAGATTGATCTTCGAACTTCCAGAAACAAACCCTATGCCATCTACTGCTTTTCTGTTTTACTATTTTTCACCCACTAACCAACAGATCGTTTCCGCACATTATCTTGTGATCTGCTGGTCTTTAAACTTGAACAAAAAACCGCTAGCATCTCTAACAGGATTCTAGAACATCATTCCGAAAAACCGATTAAGTTTGTCGTTGAGTTTATTCACCCCCCCTCTAAACTCAACCCGATCCTCAACAAGTGGTATCAGAGCAGGTTATTCTTGTTCTGAAAAATATATAACAGACATGGCTCACTTCAGCAAAATTCCAATGTTCTCAAAAGAAGACTTTGATGACTGGAAAATCAGAATGCAAGCTCATCTTGCAGCTCAAGATGATGACATGTGGTATGTCATCACAGATGGTCCATTAAAGATCTTAAAGCCAAATCCAGCTGTTGCTATCACCGAGGGTGCACCTCAGATGCTGGAAAAACCAAGATATGAATGGACAAGTGAGGACAAGAAGAAAGCCAATCTTGACAATGTTGCAAAGGACATTCTGTACAAGACACTCGACAAAAATACCTTCAGCAAATTCAAGATGTGCCCTACTGCCAAGGAAATCTGGGAAAAATTGATTCAGATCTGTGAAGGAAACGAAGAAACTAAGGAAAACAAACTTTTTGTAGCCATGCAGAAGTTTGAGAATATGAAGATGAAGGCTGGAGAAACTATGAATGAGTTTGACGAACACTTCAGTAGCCTTGTCAATGAAATCTCAGCTCTTGGGAAAGATTTTGGCAACAAGAAAGTTGCATTAAAGGTAATGAGAGCCCTACCCAGAGAATGGGACGTCAAAACGATGACAATGAGAGCTTCCAAGGATCTAAACAATTTAGAACTACATGACTTGTTCTCAGATCTGAAGGCATATGAGTTTGAACTTGAAGTTCGGAGTGGAGAAGAGCCCTTAGCGATTCCACCAACCAAAGCTCTCGCAGCTACTGTTAACTTTACTGCTACAGTTGCCCCAAGTTCATCTTCTACTACTGCTATAGAAAGTACTTCTGAGAGAAGCGCTGAACAGATAAACAATGACGCAATGTCATTATTTGTTAAGAAGTTTTCCAGATTCATGAGAAAAAATTCACAGAACATTTCAAAGTCCCAACCGCAATTTCAAAAAGGAATCACCATCTGGTGATATGGCATGCTTTAACTGTGGAAAAGTTGGACACTTCATTGTTGATTGTCCAAAACCAAAGAAGGATGACCAGAAGAAGAAGGGTGTCAAACGCAATGATAAAAAGACCAGAAGAGACAGAAAAGCAATGATTGCAGAAGAAAGTAAGTCCAAATGGGCAGACTCAAGTTCCGAATCTTCTGGTTCTGAAAGCCATTCAAGTGACAGTGATATAGATGAGATCAAATGTTTGATGGAAAATACGGAATCAACCTCGACATCCGGAGAGGTGTTTGACTTTGACTCTGATGAATTTACACGCACTGATTTAGTCAAAGCATTACACGACATGGTAGAAGAGTATTCAAGACTCTCTCAATCATTCAAGGAAGTTAAGATTGAAAATCAGAACTTAAGAGATCAGAACAGTAAGTTAACTTGCTTGCAAGTAAACAGCTGTAATGATTTAAAAGTTGAGATGAGTAAATTAAAAACTGAGAATGAAAGAGTAAAACCAGATTACCAGACGATGCTTTCTGAAAACCAGAAGTTATCGATACTGGTGAATGCTTGGAACAAGTCCTCTATTTCACTCGAAAAGATGCAAGAGTTACAAAAACAATCTGGAGACAGGTGTGGTCTCGGATTTTGTAATGATGAAGGCACTTCTGAAACGAATACTAAGCCAAAACTGGATATGTGCAAAGGAGTACATTCATTTTGTGAAATCTAGTGTGGTACAGAAACCAGAAGTACCTACTGCTTCAATTGAAATGAATGTAAATCAGATGAACAAAAGGATGCATTATGGTCTGGGTTATGTTGAACCTAAGGAAAGAGTTGACCAGAGTTCTGGATCCAGTAAAGGATTCAACTCAGGAAGACAACCTCCTATGAAGGTTAAAAACTACCAGTACTACAATTCTAGACCTGTTCAGAAGAGATACAGGCCAGACAACATAAACAGAAGGGAAGAACAACATGCTAAGATGCATAATGTTAGAAATAACAGACTCTCTGTTGCACACACCTCCATGGATACCCGAAGTACGAAAATTTTACAAATATGGGTTCGAAACGGACTAATAAGTCTTGGACCCAAGTAGATTGGGTACCAGATACTAAAATTTGTGTTTGCATGTACAGGTGAAGAAATCCAAGATCAGTAGCTCAACATGGTATTTGGAGAGTGGATGTTCCAAACATATGACTGGACAGAAGAGTCTACTATCAGAAATAGTGAGTTGTGCTGGACCAGAGATAACCTTTGGGGACAACTCAAAAGGTAAAACCGTGGGTAAGGGTAAGATTATCCATGGTAACATCAGTATTAAGGATGTGCTCTTAGTTGAAAATCTTTGTTATAACTTGATCAGTATTAGTCAATTATGTGAATAATGGATTTTCAGTAGTTTTCCAGATGCACACTTGCACAGTTAAAAATGCTGATGACTCTACTGTTTTAGCCGGAGTTAGAAAAGGAAACACCTATAAAATTTCATGGAACATAGATCATATCATTGCTCCTACATGTTTAGTTGCATCTCTAAGTGATAAACACTGGCTGTGGCACAAGAGATTGAATCACCTGAATTTCAAGTCTATCAACAATCTCAAAAGGCAGAACTTAGTCGATGGATTTCCAGACATAAATTTTGTTAAGAATCATGTATGTTCTGCATGTCAACTTGGTAAGCAAGTAAGATCTAGTTTCAAAAATAAAGGCAGCAAATCATCCTCAAGATGTTTAGAATTATTGCATATGCACTCATTTGGTCCAATCCCTATCATGAGCTTAGGGGGGATGAGATACACCCTTGTTGTTGTTGATGATTTTTCTAGATTTACTTGGGTAATATTTCTTGCTGGAAAAGATCAAACCAGTAGCCTCCTCATAAAACTTTTGAAAAAGATTCAAAATGAAAAATCAGTTTCTGTCATTAGAATCAGAAGTGATCGAGGTACTGAATTTACTAACAAGACTCTTCAGATATATCTAGATGAACAGGGCATTCATCATGAATAATCAGCTGCCAGGATGCCCCAACAAAATGGAGTAGCTGAGAGGAGAAACGGAACACTTAAAGAAGCTGCTAGAACAATGCTAGCAGATGCAGACATCTCTTAGCGCTTCTGGACAGAAGCTATTAATACTGCTTGCTACACACAAAACACAACAATGATCAACAAGAGGAATAATCAGACTCCTTACGAAATATGGAAAGGGAGTAAACCGAATGTATCTTAATTTCATGTTTTTGGTTGTAGATGCTTTGTGCATAATAATGGTAAAAATCATTTAGCTGCATTTGATTCAAAATCTAACGCTGGAATATTTCTTGGATATTCAGCATTTAGTAAGGCATTTAGAATTTTCATTAATAAAACACTCAATGTTGAAGAATCTATTCATGTTGTCTTTGATGAAGACAGCACTGCTCCCGAGATTACTAACATATCTAATCTAAGTAACAGGTTAGACAGGGTTCATCTGGAACTAGACAGTGAAGATGATGCAGAAGTAAGTGTCAAGGATATTCAAAATCCAGAACCAGACATTCATATGGCAGAACCAGCAGCCGACATCCAGAACCAGCAGCTGACATTCTAGAACCAGCAGCTGATATTCCAAAACAATCAACTGCTTTACATAAAGATAATCTAAATCCTTTTATGTGGAGAAAATCTCATCCGCCATCTTTGGTGGTTGGAAATCCAACAGCTCCGCTAAGGACCAGAAGACAGATGATGAATGAATACATGCATGCTGCTTTTATTTCTCAAGATGAACCAAAGAAGATTGAAGAAGCTCTTCTGGATCTCAATTGGATAGAAGCTATGCAAGAAGAGCTGAATCAATTTGAGATGAATAAAGTTTGGTTTCTAGTACCTAGACCATCTCACCAAGCTGTCATTGGAACCCGGTGGGTATTCAGAAACAAACTAAATGAAGAAAGAACAGTTGTCAGAAACAAAGCAAGATTGGTTGCACAAGGATTCAAATAAGAAGAAGGAATAGACTATGATGAAACCTTTGCACCAGTAGCTAGGCTCGAAGCTATCAGAATATTTTTAGCCTTTGCTGCTTTCAAAAATTTCAAAGTGTATCAGATGGATGTGAAGAGTGCGTTCCTCAATGGTCTACTACAAGAGGAAGTCTATGTTGAACAGCCTCCAGGTTTTTCTGATCATCTATTATCGAATCATGTTTTTAAATTACACAAAGCATTGTATGGTCTGAAACAAGCACCTAGGGCTTGGTACGCCACACTTTCACAATTTCTTATTAATCATGATTTCGCCGTTGGTACCGTGGACAAGACTTTATTTACCCTAGTAAAAACAAACACATATTATTTGTTCAAATTTATGTTGATGATATTATATTTGGCTCAACTAACCCCAAATTATGTGCAAAGTTTGCTAAGTTAATGCAGGAACAGTTCGAGATGAGCATGATGGGAGAATTAACATTTTTCTCAGGACTTCAAATCAAGCAACTTGATACTGGAATCTTCATCAATCAAGCTAAGTATACAAAGGAACTACTGAAAAAGTTTGGGATCGAAGCATGCTCTGCTGCTTCCACTCCTATGAGCACGTCTACCAAACTTGATAAATATGAAACGGTAACTCCAGTAGAGGTAACTTAGTATCGTGGTCTTATTGGCTCATTGTTATGTCTTACTGCCAGTAGACCCGATATTATGTTTGTTGTTTGCATATGTGCTAGATATCAATCAAATCCTAAACAATCACATTTCATTGCTGGTAAAATAATTTTAAAATATCTGAAGCGTACTCAAAATATAGGCCTCTGGTATCACAAGGACTCATCGTTTAGTCTTATTGGATACTCAGATGCTGATTATGCAGGATGTAAACTGGATAGGAAAAGGACAAGTGGTTTTTGTCAATTTCTTGGTAACAGGTTGATCTTCTGGTTTAGCAAAAAGCAGACTTCTATAGCCACGTCTACTGCAGAAGCAGAGTATCTTGCTGTTGGAAGCTGTTGTTCTCAAATGCTTTGGATACAACTACAACTTAAAGAATATGGAGTTCAAGCCTCTGAATCACCTATATTTTGTGACAATACCAGTGCAATTGCTATATCGCATAATCCAGTACTCCATTCCAGAAAGAAGCACATTGATATCAGACATCATTTCATTAGAGATCATGTGCAAAAGAAGAATATTCGTCTGGAATACATTCCTACTGATCAGCAAGCAGCAAACATATTTACCAAACCACTTCCTGAGAATAAGTTTTCGTATTTTCGTATTGTTCTTGGATTAATTGATTTATCATAACTACTGTTTATTATCTTCTGTTTTCACGTGTCTTTTGTTTTTTTTATTCTAATCCAGTAGAAATATTAGAAAATAAGAACAACACAAGAGGTATGGAAAAACGAAATCTTTTATTCATATAATAAGATGCATTTACAACGGGTACAATTGAAGATATCAGCAGAATGATTACACAGATTATCCTACTAAGATTTTCAGTATCATCGATCCACTAGTACTCTCTTATTGTATTAGAATGCTTATGGAAGAGAATGGTGTTGCATCCCAATCCTAATAAGAGCAAACAATCTTTTTGATTGTTCACATTACAACTCCAGGAGTTTGATCCAAGGATCATTATATAAAGAACGATATCTTCAAACATCTTCTTAGAAAACACAGCAAGTTGTCTTCTGAACATTCTTGCTTCGGCTTCTGGATCAGATTCTGCTTCTTCATTCACATTAGTTTTCATTTGATCTTATGTACGTTTAACTTTGTTTAACTTGTGCAGGTATTTATAGTGGTATTCGAGGGAGATAAAGATCCTTGCGACTGTTCATTATCAATGGTTCAGATTGAAAGTTTGCCAAGAGTCGTTTGGAGTTTAATATCCTTTATTACTGCATTAATTGAGGGGGAACATTGTTATGGCATTTATATTAGAAACTGATTTGTCTTTTCGATAAAACAATGTATCTACCAGAAGTTGTCGAAGTGCTGCATTTGTTTCAGCACTTTACCTTCTTCCAGTAGATATTATCATAAAATGACAAATCAGCTTATGTTCTTTTAGCAACCGCCTCCGACAGCTCATTTTTTTTACTGATTTTTTAAAATTTGAAATGAGTAGAGTAACTGACAATCCTGTTTTCTCTCTCTACCAACCATAAACATATCGACACGTGTGCCTATGTTTACTGACGGTTGTACATTTCATTCCTTTTAACCGTTCATTTTCTCTTTCATTGCACTTTACGAATTCAGATCATTACTTTGCATCTACTGATTTCTTGCATCTACTGCTAATCTACCTCTAATTTCTTTCAACTCAGAAATGGCCGCAGTTTATACTTTGAATGCTTATCAGGTGAACTTTGCATCTGTTCTCACCATTAAGGATGAAAACCTCGTTACGATGTTCAAATACTTGGAAAAATCTGGACTTCGCAAATTCTTGGAATCGCCTGCTATTATCTACAAGTCTGCTCTTCTAGATTTCTATGCCAAAGCAGAAGTTGTCGAAGGAAAGATTAACTATACACAGGGAGATGCATCAATCTCCATTGATGCTGCACTTCTCGGTTCCACTTTCTTTCTACCAATTTCTGGACTTTTCGAGATTTCGGATATCACAAAGGAAGAGATGTCTACTGCTTTGACAAACTTTTCAGCCACTAGAGAAGAGCTTTCACCTTCCTGCTTCAAGAAGCTATTGAAAATTGAGTACCAGGTACTCGCTGATATCGTGGCAAAAGCTTTGTTGGTCAAGGCTGGAACATTCGACAAACTGACCAAAGAGAAGGTTCAAGTGATGGTGGCCATCACTTCAGAAATGAAAGTGGATTGGGGTCGCTTTCTGTTTCGAATTATGAAAGATATGGTTGTAAGGAAAGGTACTGGATTTGCTGTGCAAATCAGAAAAATGTTGCAAGATGCTGGTTTTCCTAGAACAACAGAAGAGGATGGCTCTTCGATCACCATGACTGATGCTGATAGTGTGCTTGCCTTAAGGCCAAAGCCAATAGTTGGTGAGTTTGTGTCTATAAAGAAGGAGATTGGGGAATCTCAGGCTGAGGGGCATAAGAAAATCAAAAGAAAAAGAGGTGTAGTTTTGTCTGATTTTGACAAAACGGAATCTGAAGAATCAGCAGCACCCACTCAACAAGCTTCACTGCTTCCCACCCCATCCAAGAAGAAGCCTCGCACCACCATCTGTATCAAGAAAACAACAGCTCTTGCTGAATTAGAGGATGTTCCTCTTCGACAAGTTTTTCCACCAGCTGTCCCATCCACCAAAGCTAAAGCCATTGAATCTAGACCTTCAACTGCTCAAATTTTTAGACCAACTTCTGGAGTGGTCGTTAGAGAATCTGCTATTGGTTCTTCTTCTTTCAAACCAGTAGTCCCTGCTACTTCTGGAAAAGGGAAAGGCAATATTACCGAGTTGTCTCAGTCACCGGTGGCCACATCAACCATTCAAACAGCAATCGATCTTCATCTGGAAGAAATTAATAATTCAACCAGAGAAGACATGAAATTCTTTGATGATTGGCTCAAGGTAAGAGTCTACCATCCAATCACTTTTTTGAGGACTCCCGGTGCTTTTGCTCAAACTGTGAAAAATGAGAAAAAGGTTTTTGCTGCTGCCAAGACACAAAATGTGATAGAAGCCATCAATCGCAGAAACTACATTCTGGATCAAGCCAAACAGCAGAATATGGACACTGTTCTGAAAACGTTGAAGTCAAATTTGGCTCTACTGGTCCTACTTCTTTTCATTATCAGAATGTCATTCAAATTTTGTCGGAGCAGCTGACAATTTTGTCTGAGCAAATTGTTACCAAGGAGAAGGCTTTTTCTCAGCCTCCAAATTTAGTGTCAATATTGTCCCCGCCATATTGAAGACTTAGTCAGTTGAGGAACCGGCCAAAGCTTCTTCTGAAGTCAAGGTTTCTAGTACTCCTGCACCTCAAGAAGCTCCTACCCAATCTTCCTCACTTATCTCTGTTCATGATCTGGCATCGGTTGATGAAGTGATCGAATCGATTGTGCAGACTCAAACCGCACAGGATGATACACTGCCAATTATTTCCACTTCTACTGATCCTCCTTCAATGCAATCCATTCCAGAATCTGCTACTGCTACTGCTACTGCTACTACTTCTTCATCTCTTCCAGAGCTTGAACATTTTTTAGAAGCTCATCAAGCTGAAATGGCAACTCTGTTGCCTACTCCACCTTCTGCTGTTGAGCCGAGAGGTATTACTGAACCTGCTGCTGATTTGCAACAACCAGAAACGACGCCAACATATAAAACTATTGCTTCAGAAGGTCCTTCTACTGAACCAGAACCAGCTTTTATCACTCAAGCAGAAGCTGCATCTTCTACTGCTCTTACTATTTCTTCTCAGCATTCTCCTGAGCGCATCGCCAGAATGGAAGATATTAAGCAACGTGCTCTTGCAGAATTTCCTTTATGTTCTGAGATCTCTGCTCTTAAATATGCCATGGAAACTCTTCAAAGAGGACTTCATAATCTATCTGAGATTGTCAAACAGCTCTCTTATGAACACATTTATCATAGCGGTCGCGTCAAATCTAGTCAAGAACGTATATCAAAAGAAGTCGCAAACACCAGCGACTCTTTTATCTAGTCAAGAACGTATATCAAAAGAAGTCGCAAACACCAGCGACTCTTTGACGAGATTTGTTATCGAATTCAGTTTGTTCAAGAAGAATATTTTCCACAATCAAGGTCTCATTTTGATTGGTCAAAGTGATCTCACCAAGACCGTATCTGATCATCACTCCTCAATTTCAGCAGTTTTTACCAAAGTCGAAGCCTTGGATTCGAAGCTGCAACTCCTTGATACCAAGATTGAATCTCAATTTCAATCTCTTACAAATATGTTAGACAGAGTTTTGAGCCAAACACCATACATGGAAATGCTGAATGCGGGAATCCAAACCCTCACAGGACGAGTTGATGATCTGATCACTCAATTTAAAGAAAGTGATGCCAAAAAGGGGGAAGACGATAGAGCTGGAGATAGAAATGCTGGAGATAGAACTGGAGCGAGTAGCTGCAGACCTCATTCTTCTGGAAGGGATCAAAATCCAGATGAAGCTATTTTCAGAGATATTGGAACAAATTAGTTTTATTTTCTTGTCTTGATTTTTTGGATACTAATTGCTTTTATCTGCTTCTTAATCTGTTTTCTCAATTCTACTAACGTTTTAAGGGACATCTAGGTTTTGGCATCACCACAAAGGGGGAAATTGTTAGAATTCATTTTGTTGTGGAGATGCTAGTAAAAAACCAGTAGATGCAGGCTTAAGTACAAAACCAGTAGATGTAAATAAGCAAAAAGCCTGAAGCACTTGTACCGCGCTAAAACCAGTAGCAGCACTTATCAAGTACTGCTTAATCTACTTAACAAATTACTTCTTAGCTAAAACCAGAACTAGAAGAAATACAAACTCGAAATAAACACTAGCAGAATTTTGCGTATCTCAAGTCTTTAAATATTACCGTTAATCTACCAATGTGATACTAGCATTTATTGCTTCATTAAATGCCTTTAATGTTGTACGGGAACATTTAAGACGGCTTACCATTTTTGGTATGAACTGAGACTAATTGCTTTAATGTATTCTGCAGGGTCCATTTTCAACAATAAAGCTGAACCACTGAAAAGTCAAAAAAAAGTGAAGAGAACGAATCTCAATCAAAAATTTTAGAACGTTTGATGAAGCCTATATATGAAGACGAAGCACTTTTCAATAAAAAGTGAAGAGAACGAATCTCAATCAAAAATTTCATTCGAGCATCGCTAGAACTTTCAGTTATCTCAAAAGCTCAACACTGAAAAAGCAGCACATGCTTCATTGCATACATTTGATCATTTGAGATCATTTTGTGCTAGCTATTTTCTTTATCTCTTCTTAAGCTATTCACTTCACTATCTCATTAATAGAACAATTTGTAACTGGAAAATAGTCCTTTCCAGAACTTATGATTATTCAAGTAGTTGAGTTGTAAAACTAAGAGTTTCAGTAGGCGAAGGGTAAGTCCTGTTGAAGTGGGTGTGTACAACTGTTGTACTGTATTCACCAAAGTCCTTTAGTGATACCTTTTGGAAACAGAAGAAGGGGAGACGTAGAAGATTCATCTTCGAACTTCCAGAAACAAACCCTGTGTCATCTACTGCTTTTCTGTTTTACTATTTTTCACCCACTAACCAACAGATCGTTTCCACACATTATCTTGTGATCTGCTGATCTTTAAACTTGAACAAAAAACCTCTAGCATCTCTAACAGGATTCTAGCACATCATTCTGAAAAATCGATTAAGTTTGCCGTTGAGTTTATTCACCCCTCCTCTAAACTCAACCCGATCCTCAACACTTCAACTCACTGATTTTGCACAATGTCAATTTTCTTTGATAGGCTTGTCTGCACAAAGTTAATCCGTTTGCTGAGTAGTTCCTAGGAGGTGACAAATTTTGGATCTGTGTTTGGTTCTATTATCATATTTTCAACAGCAGTGAACAAAGAATACACGTCCTTGGTTAGTTTCTTTAAGTCCTTCATAGCGTGATCCTTGAGAGTATCAAGACTTAAAGAATAAAGTAGTTGAGTAAACTTCCAATACTTCTTAACTTTAAAATCCTACTAACATTTTTTTATATTAAAATTTGAAACATGCCATGTAAAATAACTCAAAATTTCCAAAATTCTAAATGCATGAAAATTCATTAATCGTCAACAACCAAATTCATATGTCAACAATTAAAAATATCCAAAATTAAACTTCAAAATAGAGCATGAACCCTAAATAGAAAATCCTAAAAATATTTTCGTAAAAACTTTAAATACTAATAACAAAATGCGGAAAATCAATGTCCCTCGAGAGTGTACTGTCAGACTCGATCCACTCAAGCGTCAGCGCCTCCCTCAATCTCATCCTCACCTGCAACGATCCAAACCTAGTGAGTTTAATGAATCGGAACGTTCTAACCATAAGTATCAAATAATACATATACAGGAACATGCATAAAAATCATACTTTTATTTAAAATAGTTCTCATAAATCTGTACTAATAAATAAATCATAAATCATTAAATCGTAAAGTTTTCTATCATTGTATATCTTTTTTTGGGTGAAGTTTGATCTTTGAAAGTGACTAGCTGTAATCGTGTCATCATGTGGTCAACTGATCAGTCTTAGCTCACCATTGCGCATAGGGATGGGCAGTAGTAAGTGGAAATACGATCGTCGGGCTCATTCTGGGGCCTTCACCCTTAAACGATCTCCCTCTGGAGCCTTCTCCCCCACGATATTCCCAATCATTGATGCGACTTTGATTGTTGCACACAAGAACATGTTGTCAGCAAGTAGTATAATTCGGTGAATCCGAATATCTTATCCACAGGGAAGCTAATGTAATTACAATCCCACAATAATGTCTTTTTGTTTTTTGTTTTTTTTAATTGTTTGAACCTTTAATCGGTATATTTTAATTGTTCAAATTTTAATTTAAGTAGTTGAGATTAGAGGATCCACTCTTTGTATTTTAATAAAGTTAACATTAATGAATATTATTGAAATATACTTAATAAAATGGTTCCAATATATTAAATAATCATATTTATATTATGTTATATTATTATCTTATAAGTATATATACCAAAACTTATAAATGTTATCAAATATTTATTGTATATATATATTTATATATATATATACATATATTGTTGGAAACTAAATTCTGGAGTTTGACAAAAACATAAATCAATCGATTAAATCATCTAATACGCGAAAGCAAATTCGGCAGCTGATTCGGCAGCTGGACTTATCAACTGAAATCAGTTAACACAAACTGATCAGTTGAGAACTGATCAGTTAAAACATTCAGTCGAAAATATTAAAATCTCTCAACTGAAGATATCTCGGGAAAGATCATATCAGCAACTGAATATGGAAAGTCGCACCTCGATCACTACAACATAGAACAATGTGTTTCGGCTATTGCATTTAAGACGTCGTATCACAATCAATGAAGAGAACATTGCCCAAAGGAATATTGAAGAAGCAATCAACGGATACATAAATTCAAAGTTACTGTTGAAAGACAAGTCTATAAATATGACAAAAGAGCAGTTGAAGAAAAACAACGATCTATCAATTTCAAACTTGCTATTACTCTGTCAAAATCGCAGTTCACTCTTATTAGACTTATTCGTAGCAATCAAGGCTACAAGTTGAGCAAACTAGCACTCTGTAATATTGATAATTCAACAAGTGCTAAAGTTCAGTTACTTACAGAGATCATTGTATTATACTAAGAGTTTCAGTTTAGGCAATAGATAAGTCCTAACTGAAGTGGGTCTGTACAAGTGTTGTACTCGATCAAAGTCTTTTAGTGAATATCCTATCCTTGAGATAGAAGGGGTGACGTAGGAGTTATTCAAATCTCCGAACATCCAGAAACATATTGTGTTGTCTTTACTGCAGCCTTTCATTTTCAGTTAGATATTCTATCTTTCAATCAGTTTATTTTCCGCAACTGCTTATTCAGTTTAACTGATTGTTATTGACCGACGGGATATTTAGTTCAGTTTGTAATAAAACTGAACTATCTTTTTCGAAGAACTTTTAAATTCATAGAAGTGTTTATTCAACCCCCCCTTCTAAACACTCCTTAGTCAATAACCGATCATATCATATATATTTGTAATCACTAAATCAAGGTTCTCACTTTAAATGGTTCGTAAAACCAAACTAACATTTAAATGGTACCAAGAAATTAATATTACGATATATTCATATATAATAAATCAAGGCATCCACTTTAAATGGTTGGTAATACCAAACTAACATTTAAATGGTTCCAAGAAAATAATATTATGATATATTCATGTATAATAAATCAAGGCATCCACTTTAAATGGTTGATAATACCAAACTAAAATTTAAATGTTCCAAGAATTTAGTGTAACATATGCAACAATATATCAAAACTCCCACTTATAAGCAGGGATAATAATACTTAAAAAAATAAATATAACATAAAGAATAAATAATGACTAAATAATATAAAACATATATTCTTACCTTTTAATAACCTTATTATCATGCTAAGAGTTTCACCTTTTCATCTCAACTTTGGGAAGTTAGCTACTCATTATTTAAAGTGTAAAACTTTAAATATGAAATTAACATGCTAATTATATTTAAATGAGGAAATAAAGGGAAAAAAAAAGAGAGAAATATTATGAACTCAAAGGTGTGTTCATAAAATAGGAGATATCTCAATACATTACAATGCACCCCTACTTATAGCCAAATTTGGGGAGACAACCACAAATAAAATATTATTTTTTTACACATAAGTCTTCATTGGTGTTCCAAGAAATTATGTCAAAATACACATCAATTTTGAAAATCTTCTCATCCGAATTTTCTTTTCCACATAAAACAAAACATATAGATAATTGAGTTGTTTGAATTATGGTATTTGTTTTTGACCATTTGACCAAGTAATTTGAGAGATATGGTCGAAATGATAGAGCATGGTAAAACTACAACTCCTTTGGTAACTTTATTTATTGCTTAATTTGATCCCAATTGTGAGAAGATTTTGATCTCATGCTTGTCACCAATATTGTAGATATTATTAACTTTCTACAGGTCCAAGAATCATCTTAATCTCATTTGCAACGTCCAGGTTATTCTTATTTTATCAAACCTGTAAAAATAGTAAAAACTTATAATTACACAACAAATTATTTTTTCATAAATTTTATTATAAAACATATAATATTTAAACATTTAACAAAACAAAAACTATCAATTTATATTATAAAACATTTAATTAATGTAATTAAATGTACAATTTTTATGTTTATCACACCCCCAACCAACTTATTACTAGTCCCTAGCAATTTAAGTGTTAATAGCAATACAAAACATATTGACTAATTTAAATAGAAATGTAATCGGAACTATCCAAGTGTTTAAATTAAATTTGAAAAGTGTCAAAGTTATATCAAGATCATCATAATTATAATTTATGAAATAATCAAAGCTGATAAATTCAAAGCTTATTTTCAGTTAATTAAATGTACATATCCTTCAGAAATTCCTAGTAAGAATCTCAAGTCCATATCCTCACAGGTTAATAAATGTTTCAATTAATGGGAATGATTTTTCTCATGGAGTTGGAATACAGATAAATGCTCAAGAAAATGGATTACAAAATGCAGATAGACAAACGAGCCAAATTAATCAAAAAATAGGAAATCCATTGATTCAAAATCTAGTTATTCTTATTATATATATATTTTTCCTGATCTTTTTTTATAACATCACGGAATCAGACTAAGTTTATGCTTCTTGACCACATGTTTATTTAATTTTTACAATATATTTCTCTCTTTCTATTTTTTTCTTTTTTTTTTGCTTATTTTTTATGAGAGATGAATGGGTCGAAGCATATAACTTTTAAAATTACATAATTCTTCAACATATTTTTTTTTTACTTTTCTTTATAGGAAATATCTATTTTTTTCTTCAAAATAAGAACTCAAGATCTAAACCATAGATAGCCTCTCTAATGATCAATAAAGGCTCGAAAGCTGTTATCTCAGTCTTCTCAACTCACTCACAAAATATGTGTGAGTTCAAAATTTTAAGCACTCTATAAGGTATATCTTGGCCCATATACTTTAATACCTGATCTTATCACAGTGGATAATCACTCAAAAATATTTCATTAATCTTATTTTTATAGTGATCAAAATATTAAAATTGACTTTTTTTTCCAAATTTAATCTCATTAACCCAATATTACCTCCTCCATATACCAAGTGAATTTTTCCCTCAGCCAATATATTTCCAAGATTATTCGCTGCTTCTACAAACACTTCATTTTTTCTAGGACTCGACCCACAAAATACAAAAATATTTTTCAATGTTTTTGCACAGGATCCAACCATGTTTTTACTTTTTTTTGGTTTGCGTAAATCGAGAGAAAGATGATAGATTTTATCGGGATAATATGTAATCATGACAAAACTATGGGTCACAACTATAAGCAGAATAAAGAGTAAAAACAATAATGACACACATGCATATAGACAGTATTGTGATTGTGGCTCACAATTTTCCTCTGGTTTTACGTCTAGAAACAGTTTCAACTTCTTCTATAATTCGAGGATATGCTTCCCATCCAATTTTCTTATAAATAGGCAAACATGGTCTTTTTAATCGGATTCCCAAGACTATTACGATGACGCTCATCTTGGAATTTTATCAGTAAGCGGAGAAGTTCAATATGCATGTGTCCACTAGAATGCGTATCAAGAGTCAATAAGATGTTATCTAAAAACTCCTTACTCAGCCCATTTGTGGGGACCCGGGCTCTAACTCTATTCTTTTGGGATTTAATTGGATCTTTGTTCGAAAATGTGGGTCAAAATTTTACTTTTAACATTAATTCAAATGTATAGATAAAGCATAACATGTCGTTAACTGAAATTAAACAACGTAATGTACATACAAGTCTGTCTAGTACAACCATACACTAGTGTTCAATGACAACTACAAACATAATTGCCACAAGTCTAGTAGAAAACACTAGGAATCTTCCACGCCCGAGATCTCCACGCTATCAACTCTCTCTTCCTCGTCGTGACCCTGATCCTGCCCCACCTGTTGCCATGCACACATACAGACACGACAACAGCCGGATAACTCCGGTGAGAACATATCCCAGTATAAAACATGGATGCATGCAATGTAATAAATCATGTACAATGCATAACATAAATCAAGTAACATGAATATACATCTAAACATGTAGTAGAATACAAATCTGTATTCGACAATTCACAACTTGACTCGACTCTTTTCTAATCTAGGGATCCCGGTGTGAATAAGACGGTCTGTCACCTACCCAACCACTCGGGGCAACGGTACGTCTTATTCCTAGACTTCGGTCAACTCTGTATCGAGGGTCTACACATATAGCAAATCTGCTCCTATGCGACGATACACCGAAACGTCTAGTTTTGGCAAGTCTGCCAATCTCTCCTATCTCAGGACTCGAATATAAATCAATAAACAAGGCATTACATAATCAATGTAATAACAATCTAGTATGTGATTTAGGGAAACTCGTATCAAATCTGAATCGAGTTGTGCAATCCCGTGACCACGTGAATTATACCTTTCTTGTCGCACTGTCTGTCGAGATCTCGAATCAAATGTCAAACCTGTCACTTCAAATCTGAAATAGCAATATAGATGCAACTTCTATCAATATAGAGCACAACCAACTCATATACGAACAATACTTGATTTCAATACAGTTGAACGGCATAACGGCGTACTTCTTCGATACCGATAACTCAGTAATAGCATACTCAATCACAATCAACTCATAATCTCATCTAACATCAATATACATGCTGAAAAATCGAAACAATAGCATAATGTGTCCGAAAATCGATCTGATAACAAATATACGATGCTCTATATATCAAGAACATATATTCGCAACAAAATCATAAGTTCCCCAACATCCACAATCTGAATCATGCTGGAATTATATCAAACTTACGTCACTTTGTAGCCGTCAATGCAAGGAACACAAATCTTACCTCGGAATTAAAATCGGATAGCTAGTTGTTGCATAATCTCAATTCTATCATGAAGAAACTTAGAAGAAGGAAAAAGGAACTCTCGGTGCTCTTAGCAGCTGAAATGAAGGATGAAGATTCAGCCATTTCGTATATATATACATGCCATGTGTCAAGCTAAGAAAAGGAGGTGGATCTCTCGCATGCAGCACCGCGGGTGCGCTCCTCTTGCATCGCGGGTGCGCTGTGCTCACGGCGAGTCCATCCAAAAATGTTGCACCTAGACCGCGGGTGCGGTCCTTACATGACCGCGGGTGCGGTCTCACACCGCGGGGGCAGTCTTGCTAGCACCGCGGGTGCGGTGTCTGTTCGCACAAAACTCATTTTTTTCTATCTTTACACCGCGGGTGCGGTGATGTTAATACCGCAGGTGCGGTCTTGTCTCGGCCATGCTTACTCAAACTCACATTTTTCATGTCATGCATAATCCTCTTCAACCCTCACATCGATGACACGGATAATTCTCGAGCCTTACATTTCTCCCCCTCTTAGACAAGAGTTCGTCCTCGAACTCATAACAACTTAATCAATCATAGTAAAGGAAGAAATGACAATAGAACTGAAAGAAAACTCACATCATACAAATAGCTCGGGATGCCTCTGTCTCATCTCAGACTCTGTCTCCCAAGTTGCTTCCTCGATGCCATGACGATTCCATTGAACCTTCACCAGCGGAATAGTCTTGGTTCTAAGCTGTTTCTCCTTCCGATCAAGAATCTGAATCGGTCGCTCAATATAGCTCAAAGTCTGATCTAACTCGGCTTCGTCAGGTTGAATGACATGAGAACTATCTGGCATATATCTGCGCAACATCGACACGTGAAAAATATCGTGAATGCCGGATAATGAAGGAGGAAGAGCAAGTCTGTAAGCTCGATCGCCAATCTTCTCAAGGATCTCATACGGACCGACGTATCTAGGAGACAACTTTCTCGCTTGCCACATCTGACAACGCCTCTGAAAGGTGAAATCTTCAAAAATACTCTGTCTCCCTGTTCGAATACTAACGGTCTACGTCTAATATTGGCGTACTTCGCTTGCCTATCCTGTGTCGTTTTCATTCGTTTCTGAATGATCTTCACTTTTTCTGTCATCTCACGAATCATATCAGGCCCTAACTCTGGTACCTCATAAATATCATCCCAGTACAACGGAGATCTGCACTTCTTTCCGTATAAAGCTTCGAACGGTGCCATCTCTATGCTCGTCTGATAGCTGTTGTTGTATGAAAACTCATACAACGGCAATGAGTCTTGCCAACTAGTACCAAAATCTAGTACTACAGCTCTCAGCATGTCCTCTAAAGTCTGGATAGTCCGCTCTGACTGTCCGTCTGTCTGGGGATGATAAGCAGTGCTCAGGTGTAAAGTCGTACCCAAAGCCTGCTGCAAGCTGTGCCAAAAGTGAGAAGTGAATCGTGGATCTCGATCTGATACGATCGACTTCGGCACACCATGCAATCTGACGACCTCTCTGACATACAATGCTGCCATCTGATCATGTCGATAAGTCATCCTGTACGGAATAAAGCACGCTGATTTGGTCAGTCTGTCTATCACAACCCAAATCGCGTCACAGCCTCGTGAAGATCGAGGTAACTTTGTCACGAAATCCATGGAAATGTGGTCCCATTTCCATTCAGGAACAGACAGACTCTGGAGTAAACCTCCGGGTTTCTTCCTTTCTGCCTTCACCTGTTGGCAATTCAGACATTTAGACACAAATTCTGCAATATCTATCTTCATTTGCTTCCACCAGAATTGTGTCTTTAAGTCGTTATACATCTTCCTGCCACCAGGATGAATGCTGAACCGACTACAGTGTGCTTCCGACATGATCTGTCGTCTCAAATCTGAAATCTCTGGCACCACTAAGCGGTTATTCACATACAGAACAGAATCTCTGACCTGATATTCTGAGATATGACCAGCTCTGACCATATCAATCGATTTCTGCACACTCGGATCAGTTCTCTGTGCTTCTTTGATCCTCGAAATCAAGTCTGGCTCAATCTGAATCGCAGCAAGTCGCAACGGTCTACTCTCTGTATTAAATGTCACTCCAGACAAGCAACAATCTTCTACTAAACTCGATACACCTACAGTCGACAAGGAAAGAGCACATACCTTTCGACTCAAAGCGTCTGCCGCTGCATTCGACTTTCCTGGATGGTACTTGATCTCGCAATCAAAATCTTTCAGCAGATCAAGCCATCGTCGCTGCCTCATGTTCAACTCTGACTGAGAAAAGAGATATTTCAGGCTTTTATGATCGGAATAAATCTGAAATTTCTCGCCATACAGATAATGACGCCAGATCTTAAGTGCAAACACAATCGCCGCCAATTCAAGATCATGAATCGGGTAACGAGTCTCGTGCGGCTTTAGCTGTCTAGAGGCGTATGCTATCACGTGCCCTCGCTGCATAAGAACACATCCAAGCCCTCTGTGAGATGCATCACAATATACAACGAACTCACCTGTACCTGATGGAATCGTCAAGACAGGCGCACTAGTCAGCCTCTTCTTCAGCTCAACAAAACTGCTCTCACACTCTTCTGACCACACAAATGGCATGTTCTTCTGTGTCAACTGGGTAATCGGCTTCGCTATACTGGAGAAGTCTCGAATAAAACGTCGATAATACCCGGCTAGACCCATGAAACTGCGTATCTCTGGCACAGAAGTCGGTCTCGGCCAACTGATCACAGCCTCAACTTTACTCGGATCTACCGCAATACCATCTCCAGATATAATGTGCCCCAAGAAGACAACCTATCGCAACCAGAATTCACACTTGGACAGTTTAGCATACAACTGCTCCTGTCGCAAAGTCTTCAGCACAATTCTCAGATGATCTGCATGCTCAGTCAAACTCTTTGAATACACCAAAATGTCATCAATAAACACAATTACAAACTCATCTAAATATCTCTGAAAAATGCGGTTCATCAAACTCATAAACACCGCAGGTGCATTCGTCAAACCGAAAGGCATAACAACAAACTCGTAGTGTCCATACCTGGTTCGGAATGCAGTCTTCGGAATATCAACATCTCTAACTCTAAGTTGATGATACCCTGATCTCAAATCAATCTTCGAATATACCGAAGATCCCTGTAACTGATCAAACAAATCGTCGATGCGAGGCAACGGATACTTGTTCTTCACGGTCGCCTTGTTCAACTGCCTATAATCAATACACAGTCGCATCGAACCATCTTTCTTTCTACCGAAAAGCACCGGAGCACCCCAAGGTGATACACTGGGTCTGATATATCCCTTGGACAGAAGATCCTCCAACTGTGCTTTCAACTCTTTCAGCTCTATCGGTGCCATCCTATATGGAGCTCTCGAAATAGGAACAGAACCGGGCATAAGATCTATGCTGAAATCAACCTCTCGAACTGGAGGCAACCCTGGTATCTCATCAGGAAAACATCTGCAAACTCGCAAACCACTGGCAGATCTGCCAATGCTGGGCTCGACTTCAGTAGATCTACTGAATATACGAGAAAGCCCTCTGCTCCTCTCTGAAGCAATCTACTCATAGTCAGAGCAGATACTAAGGGAATCCGAGATCTGGAACCCTTGCCGTAG
Organism: Primulina eburnea; assembly: GCF_022965805.1. Classification (NCBI taxonomy): domain Eukaryota; kingdom Viridiplantae; phylum Streptophyta; class Magnoliopsida; order Lamiales; family Gesneriaceae; genus Primulina; species Primulina eburnea. The sequence continues at coordinate 21,594,074 of NC_133108.1, read as the reverse complement.
AATTTCCACTCATCTGTCATCTCGGGTCTGAATCTGACAATCTTGTGGAAACAATCTACCGTGGCTCTGTACTTGGTCAACATGTCTATACCAACTATACAGTCAAAATCAGCTAAACCAAGTACTACACAATCAAGATCAATCTCATGCCCCTCAAACTGAAGCATACAGTGTCTAACAGTAGTCACAGATATCAAACCACTTCCCAACGGAGAAGCTATAGACACTACTGTCGACAACGACTCAACAGGCAATGAATGTCTCAATGCAAAATGTTCAGATATAAATGTATGAGATGCCCCTGTGTCAATCAACACATATGCAGGATAACCGCAAAGAAAACAGTTACCTGCAACGACGTCATCTGGCGCCTCCTGCGCCTGCTCCTCTGTCAGGGCAAAGACACGTGCCTGCTGTCTGGGAGGCTGACTCACAGTCTGACTACCTCCTGGTCTTTGCTGAGTCTGTGTGGAGGGTGGCTGAAAGGAGTGTACCAAAGATGCCTGTCTCTCCATCTGTGGCCCTGGTGCTGATGATCCTGTACTCTGGAATCGTGATGCACCTCTCTGGGGACAAACTCTGGCAAAGTGTCCCTGTTGCCTACAGATGTTGCAGCGTCCCAGAACTCCTTGACATTGCTCCGTCGCATGTCGCCCTCCGCACGAACCACCGTATGCGCCACTATAATCTGACCTCTGACCTCTCTGTCGAGATCCACTCGAACTCGATGAACTACTCCCAGATTTCTTAAACTGCTTGCCCTTAGCCTTCAAAAATTCCTTCTTGCCACTACCACTAGATCCGCTATCGAAACAAGGAGGAGGTGGTGGAAACTTTACGGTAGTAGGCTGTGGCGGTCTCTGCCCCTGAACACCGTAGGAAGCTCCTCGCTGCCTGATCAAGCCAGCCTCTGCTCCCTTAGCTCTGTTCAGTGCCTCGGAAAAAGTGTTAGGCCGTCCCGTGTTCACCAAAGTGAAGACATCCGGATTTAATCCGTTGATGAACTGATCGGCCACTGCCTCGTCGTTCCCGGCCACATGAGGTGCAAATCGTAGCAATGCAGAAAATTTAGCAACATACTCCTCGATGTTCCACTGTCCCTGCTTCAGATTCGCAAATTCAGCTCCCTTATCTTTCCGGTAGGAGACGGGAAAGAAGCGCTGATAGAACTCGTCTTTGAAGACTTTCCACGTGATATCAATGCCTCGGTGCTCCAAGGCTCTCTTCGTCGTCAACCACCAGCTCTTGGCAACCTCTTGCATCTGATGCCCTATCAGCTTCACACGTCGTTCGTCAGTGTAAGCCAAAGACTCAAACAGCATCTCGATATCATCCAGCCAGCTCTCGCATTCTACTGCACTCTCTGTGCCTTTCAGAGTAGGCGGATGGAAAGACTGGAATCTCTTCAATAAAGTCTCCATCGGCGTAGCGGTAACATCCATCTGTGCACCTGATGTGCTACCCTGCTCTGGCTGTGGCACTCGTCTAGGCGGCATAAATCTGATTATCAAACTAATTAGTACCCAATTAATATCATCTGTCTCAGCCATCCTCTGATCATAGACTCTGATCGAGAATCGGTTATGATTCAGGCTTGAAATGCTGTAAATCAATTCAGATAATACAACACAACATATAATAGGGAAAGCAATAAAGCATGCTAGCATCTCAAAAGCAAGGAAGATGACTCGATCTACCCCGCTCATTCTATTCTATCTCAGTCTACAGAACCTACTGCTCTGATACCACCTGTTGTGGGGACCCGGGCTCTAACTCTATTCTTTTGGGATTTAATTGGATCTTTGTTCGAAAATTTGGGTCAAAATTTTGCTTTTAACATTAATTCAAATGTATAGATAAAGCATAACATGTCGTTAACTGAAATTAAACAACGTAATGTACATACAAGTCTGTCTAGTACAACCATACACTAGTGTTCAATGACAACTACAAACATAATTGCCACAAGTCTAGTAGAAAACACTAGGAATCTTCCACGCCCGAGATCTCCACGCTATCAACTCTCTCTTCCTCGTCGTGACCCTGATCCTGCCCCACCTGTTGCCATGCACACATACAGACACGACAACAGCCGGATAACTCCGGTGAGAACATATCCCAGTATAAAACATGGATGCATGCAATGTAATAAATCATGTACAATGCATAACATAAATCAAGTAACATGAATATACATCTAAACATGTAGTAGAATACAAATCTGTATTCGACAATTCACAACTTGACTCGACTCTTTTCTAATCTAGGGATCCCGGTGTGAATAAGACGGTCTGGCACCTACCCAACCACTCGGGGCAACAGTACGTCTTATTCCTAGACTTCGGTCAACTCTGTATCGAGGGTCTACACATATAGCAAATCTGCTCCTATGCGACGATACACCGAAACGTCTAGTTTTGGCAAGTCTGCCAATCTCTCCTATCTCAGGACTCGAATATAAATCAATAAACAAGGCATTACATAATCAATGTAATAACAATCTAGTATGTGATTTAGGGAAACTCGTATCAAATCTGAATCGAGTTGTGCAATCCCGTGACCACATGAATTATACCTTTCTTGTCGCACTGTCTGTCGAGATCTCGAATCAAATGTCAAACCTGTCACTTCAAATCTGAAATAGCAATATAGATGCACCTTCTATCAATATAGAGCACAACCAACTCATATACGAACAATACTTGATTTCAATACAGTTGAACGGCATAACGGCGTACTTCTTCGATACCGATAACTCAGTAATAGCAAACTCAATCACAATCAACTCATAATCTCATCTAACATCAATATACATGCTGAAAAATCGAAACAATATCATAATGTGTCCGAAAATCGATCTGATAACAAATATACGATGCTCTATATATCAAGAACATATATTCGCAACAAAATCATAAGTTCCCCAACATCCACAATCTGAATCATGCTGGAATTATATCAAACTTACGTCACTTTGTAGCCGTCAATGCAAGGAACACAAATCTTACCTCGGAATTAAAATCGGATAGCTAGTTGTTGCATAATCTCAATTCTATCATGAAGAAACTTAGAAGAAGGAAAAAGGAACTCTCGGTGCTCTTAGCAGCTGAAATGAAGGATGAAGATTCAGCCATTTCGTATATATATACATGCCATGTGTCAAGCTAAGAAAAGGAGGTGGATCTCTCGCATGCAGCACCGCGGGTGCGCTCCTCTTGCATCGCGGGTGCGCTGTGCTCACGGCGAGTCCATCCAAAAATGTTGCACCTAGACCGCGGGTGCGGTCCTTACATGACCGCGGGTGCGGTCTCACACCGCGGGGGCAGTCTTGCTAGCACCGCGGGTGCGGTGTCTGTTCGCACAAAACTCATTTTTTTCTATCTTTACACCGCGGGTGCGGTGATGTTAATACCGCAGGTGCGGTCTTGTCTCGGCCATGCTTACTCAAACTCACATTTTTCATGTCATGCATAATCCTCTTCAACCCTCACATCGATGACACGGATAATTCTCGAGCCTTACACCATTCTTAATGAAACCAATTTTTACTTCTCTGTTATTGGAAACACATCCCAAAAATCTGCATCCTTTGTCACAAGTCCATCTTGCGCACTTATGACAAACCCCTAACCTTTTGGCCCTTTGTTTTTTCGCATAAGTGCTTTTTCCTAATCCAGGCAAATACCGAATGAGCAATGATTGTGGAACTTCTCCTCCTAATCGAACATTATCTTCTATTACAAGACAAATATCTACTGGAAATCCTATTTTGCATTTGCAATCTCAATCTTTCACACTTACATGTACAAATTTTTCTTAGAACATTTTCAGAAATTGTGGGGACCCGGGCTCTAACTCGATTCTTTTGGGATTTAATTGGATCTTATTAATAACATATGGGTCAAATTTTCGCTTTCTAACATTAAATCGAATGTTAACATAAAGCGTTTCATTTTTATTTAAACAAACATCAGTCAACAAACATTACATGTCGTGATCTAGTAGCTTTACTTGTTATACATGTCATAAGAACAACATAACATCTCTAGTATCAACATACAACTACTAGTACAACATAAAAAATCTGCTGCTACACCCGGCATCACCACGCTATCAACTCTCTCGTCCTCGTCGTGACCCTGATCCTGCCCCACCTGTTGCCATGCACACATACAGACACGACAACAGCCGGATAACTCCGGTGAGAACATATTCCAGTATAAAACATGGATGCATGCAATGTCATAAATCATGTACAAATGCATAGCATAAATCAAGTAACATGAATGAAATCTAAACATGTAAACGAATACAAATCTGTATTCAACATTTAAATCTTGACTCGACTCTTTTCTAATCTAGGGATCCCGGTGTGAATAAGACGGTCTGTTACCTACCCAACCACTCGGGGCAACGGTACGTCTTATTCCTAGACTTCGGTCAACTCTGTATCGAGGGTCTACACATAGAGCAAATCTACTACTATGCGACGATACACCGAAACGTCTAGTTTTGGCAAGTCTGCCAATCTCTCCTATCTCAGGACTCGAATATAAATCAATAAACAAGGCATTACATAATCAAATGTAATAACAATCTAGTATGTGATTTAGGGAAACTCGTATCAAATCTGAATCGAGTTGTGCAATCCCAAGACCACATGAATTATACCTTTCTTGCCGAATCGTCGGTGTCGTCGTCGAAGTCTCGAGTTCACAATAGCCAACACAAATCTGAAATGGCATAGTCGAGGTGCACTCTATCAATATACATCTCAAACAACTCAATAAACATAGCTGAAATCGGTTTCAATACAATTCGACGGCGTAACGGCGTAGTTTCGCGATACCGATCAACTCAAACAATAATAATCTATCATAATTCATTTCTAATCTCATCAACACATCAATATACATACTGAAATCTGTATCTACTCGATCCACATATGCTGGAAATTCGAACCCATAGCATACAATATCCGTAATTCAATCCGTTTACGTTTCTACGATGCTTAGCATATCAAGAACACATATTCGCAACAAAATCATAAGTTCCCCAACATCCACAATCTGAATCATGCTGGAATTATATCAAACTTACGTCACTTTGTAGCCTTCAATGCAAGGAACACAAATCTTACCTCAGAATTAAAATCGGATGAACAACTCTTGCATAATTCTACTTTTTAGCATGAAGAAACTTGAAGGATTTCTTGGGAGCTCTCGGTTCTGAATTCTGAAGAATGAAGGAGTGATGTGTCAACATAACATATATATACCTCATGCCATGTGTCAAAACCAAAATCGAAGGTGGCAATTTCGCATGCAGACCGCGGGTGCGGTAACTCAGGAGCGCGGGTGCGCTGTGTTCACGGCGACATTTTATTTCCTGAAATTCAATGACCGCGGGTGCGGTCCTTACATGACCGCGGGTGCGGTCTCACACCGCGGGTGCGGTCGTGCTAGCACCGCGGGTGCGGTGTCTGTTCGCACATTTCCCTCAATTTCCTCTCAATGCACCGCGGGTGCTGTATCTCTAACACCGCGGGTGCGGTGTGGCTTCGGCCATGCTTCAAAAATTCTACTCTATATGTCATGCATTCTCATGGTTTCAAGTCTCACATCAATGCCAATTGACAATTCTCGAGCCTTACAGAAATAGAGGGAAAATATTTACAATTGTTTTAGAGAATTTCATCCATTTTGAAAAGAAAAGAAATGATTTTTTTTAAAAAAAAATTTGTCAGCAATTGTGGGAAACTGATTTAATCGACTATGAGAGTCACGGAGTACCGTTATCCGCAAAGTTAAAGTAAACCTCAAATAAAAACAAACAAAATTAAATACAACACAAAAAAAAAAATCAAGGATCGGAAAGAGAAATAAAATCTTCTTGAAAGATTTCATTTTCTAAAAATGGTTTAAGCCTTTGTCCATTTACTTTAAAAACATCACCATTTTTAGGATTTTCAATGTCCACAGCTCCATAAGGATACATATGCTTTACAACATATGGGCATGTCCATATTGATCGTAATTTTCCTGGAATATGTGAAGTCGAGAATCATAAAGAAATTTTTTTTACCAATCTCAAAAGATTTTCTAAGAATTGTTTTATCATGAAATGATTTGATTTTTGCTTTATAAATCTTTGATTTCTCATACTCGTCATTTCTGAGTGCATCATGTTCATTAAGTTGCAATTTGCGCAATTTGTTTCAATCATCCATGCTTGAAATAAAAGTTTTGATCGCCCAATAAACTTTATGTTCTCATTCCACAAGCAAATGACAATGTTTTCCGTAAACCAACCTATAGAGAGACATATTCAATGATATTTTAAAATTTGTTCGATATGCCCAAATTACATCATTAATTTGCAGAGACCAATCTTTTCTATTTGAGTTAACAGTTTTTTCCAAAATTTGCTTTATCTCCCTATTAGCTAATTCAACTTATCAATTTGTTTGAGGATGATAAGTAATAGTTACTTTGTGAGTAATACCATATTCTTTCATTAATGAAGCAAACGGTTTATTAACAAAGTGAGTTCCCCCATCACTTATCATGGCTCGAGGAATTCCAAATTTACTAAAAATATTTTCTTTCAAAAATTTGATGACGATTTTATTATCATTTGTTTTTTTCAAAAAGTTGATGACGATTTTATTATCATTTGTCCGACATGGAATTTCCTCTATCCATTTGCAAACTTAAAATCAACTGCAACTAAAATAAACAAGTATCCAAACGACGGCAGAAAAGGTCCCAAAAAATCAATTCCCCAACAGTCAAAGATTTCAATTTCAATGATAGGATTCAAAGGCATCATTTTCTTTTTGAAATCGCACCCAATTTTTGAAAATTTTCACAGATCTTGCAGATTTCGTGGGTGTCTTTAAACAAATTGGGCAATACAATCCACACTGCAAAATTTTTACAGCTGTTTTCTTTGAAGAAAAATGTCCTCTGCATGTTTCTGAATGAAAAAATTTAATGACACTACTTACCTCATTTTCGGGTATGCAAAGTCGAAAAATTTGATCTGGACAATACTTGAACAAATACGGATCATTCCAACAAAAGTTTTTTACCTCATTCAAATATTTTTTTTTATCTTGAGAACTCCATGGCGGTGGCATTTTTTCTGTCACAAGAAAATTTACTATGTTAGCAAAACAGGTGTAGTAGTAACTGAAAATAGATGTTCATCAGGAAAATTATCGTTAATTGGTGTCATTTCACAAGATGATCATATTACTAGTCCCGATAAATGATCGGCTACGACATTTTTGGTTCCTTTTTATCTTTGATCACAATGTCAAATTCTTGAAGCAACAAAATCCGTCGTATCAGTCGTGGCTTTGCATCATTTTTGGTCAATAAATACCTAATAGCAGAATGATCAGTAAGCATAATAGTCGTTGATCCAATCAAATAAGAACGAAATTTATCTAATGGAAATATTACAGCAAGTAGTTCTTTTTCAGTTGTGGAAAATTCATTTGAGTATTGTTCAAAGTTCTACTTGCATAATATATCACATAAGGCTTACCGTTTCTTCTTTCACCCAATACTGCACCGACTGCATAATCACTCGCGTCGCACAAGATTTCAAATGATAAAGGCCAATCAGGAGGTTGCATGATAGGAGCTGATATTAAATGTCGAATGATTTTATCAAAAACATTTTAATATTCTTGAGTCCACTCAAATGCAGTGTCTTTTATTAAGATGTTACAAATGGGTTTAGTGATTAAACTAAAATCCTTTATAAACCTCCTATAAAATCCATCATGTCTCAAAAGGACATGTGAATGTAGTTTTATCTTGATCTTCTAGTGCAATGTGAATTTGACAATATCCTGAATATCCATCAAGAAAACAGTAGTAGGGATGACCTGCTAGTCTTTCTAAAATTTGATCAAAATATGGTAATGAAAAATGATATTTTCTAGTGGAGTCATTTAATTTTCTATAATCAATACACATCCGCCAACTAGATTGGACTCGACTTATTTATAATTCACCTTTTTCATTTTTTTATCATTATGATGCCAGATTTTTTTGGAACTACTTGTGTTGGGCTTACCCACTTACTATCAGAAATAAGGTAGATAATTCCAACATCAAGTAGTTTGAGAACTTCAGTTTTCACAACATATTTCATACGTGGATTTAGTCTTCTTTGTGGTTGTTGAGATGTTTTAGCATTTTCTTCTAAATGAATTTCGTGTGTGCAAATTAGTGGATTAATGCCCTTGAGATCTTTTAGTGTCCAACCAGTTGCATTTTTATGTCTTTTAAGCATATCAACTAATTTACCTTCTTGATCACTTGCTAGTTTAGAACAAATTACCACCGGATATGTTTCATCATCTCCAAGGAATGCATATTTTAATTCTTCTCGCAAGGGTGTCAACTCCAATATGGTGGTCCGTCTTTGTTCTCATATTTTTCCTCAAATTCTTTCTCTGATCCTAGTAAAAAGTGATACCTGAAAAAATCATCAAGATCAATTTTAATATTTTCTTTAATTGTATCAATTGAACAAATATCTAATTGGTCACGAGTACTCCCTTCTTGAATGTTTTCTTCCACAAGAGTTTCAGTAAGATTTTCATCTTCACTTTCATCTCCTTTTTCATGTGGTTGCTTACAAAGGTTAAAAACATTAAGCTCCAAGATCATGTTACCAAATGACAACTTCATTATTCCATTCCTGCAATTTATAAGAGCATTAGAAGTTGCTAAAAATGGACGACCCATTGCATTACAAGCTTCGATAGGTTGTGTATTTAAAACTATGAAATCTACAGCATATACAAAGTTATCAACTTGGACCAACACGTCTTCTACCATATGTCTTGGCACTTTAACAGATCTATCGGCAAGTAAAAGTGTTACCGAAGTAGGTTTTAACTCACCTAGATTTGAGTTCTTGATAAACTGAATATAGAAGTAAATTCACACTAGCTCCATGATCAAGCAAGGCTTTTTCAATCTTTTGTTCTCCAATAATACATGAAATAGTAGGACAACCATGATATTTGTATTTAAAAGTATTATTATTTTGAATTATTGCACTTACTTGTTCAGCTAAAAAGGCTTTCTTTTTCACATTCAATTTTCTTTTCACAATGCACAAGTCTTTCAAAAATTTTGCATATGATGGTACATGCTTTATTGCATCTAATAAAGGAATATTAAGTTTTAATTGTTTAAAAATATCATATATATCAGAATTCATATTTGATTTATTTGTATTTTTCAATGCATGAGGGAATGGTGGTGACACTGTTAGTTTATCCTCCTTTTCGCAAGTTATGGGTTCCACTTCCTTACCCTTTGGATTTGATTTATCATAATCTTCACAAGGTTCATGAATGGATTTTTCCACAACCTTACCACTGCGAAGGGTAATAACAGATTTACTTGATCCATCGGATGAGTTCCAGAAGTTCCAGTTTGTGAATGATGATCCTTGGGATTATGTAGTGCCCAAATTCAGTACACGTATAACTCATGCATCAATATAATTATAAATAAATTATTTAAGTTAAATTGAGTTTTAGCCATGCATGATTTATTTAAATGCATTATTTTAAATTAATTATGTTTATGTGATGCACGTTAAAATATTTTTCGAGTTACATGTTTCAGGCGATTACTGGAGGCGGGATCGAGGAAAAGAGACCGGTGACGATTTTGGCGATTTTAAAGGTGGCATTTTATTTTAAGTAGAGGTTGGGTCATTTTCACCAATCTATTAAGTCGATAGTATTTTAAAACCTAATTTATTATTTATTTAATTAAGAGTTTGAAACTTTTAAAATTAGAACTTTTGTGTGTTTTAATTTAAATTAGATATTTTGTTAAAGTTGAGGGAGAGTTAGTATTTTCTTTTTAAATTTGTTGCTAATTAATAATTAAGCAAATTTTACTCTCCATAATTTACTAATCACATGCACATACACTTTTACACACACTAAAAAGCGCCTAAACACACACACACTCACCTCACTATTCAGATTTTTATTTTGAGAGAGCAAAAACTAGGGTTCTTACTCCTAGAAGCAGCCGCCCACTTCCCCATTAAATTTCCAGCAATTTTCGTGTGTTTTCTTCAAAGATTTTAGCGCCATGTTCCTCCCGGATCAATCCTCACGTCATCTCCGCTTCGGTATCATCGTCACGGTATTTCTAATCATCAAAGTCAAGTATATTCTGTTATTTCTGCAACGATCATGTCATATTATGTGTCGTTTTATTTTTATGTGTAAAAATTTATGTGTGACGTTCGTCGTTTGAGCAGATCTGAAAACTCGTTTTTACTGTCTTTTTAAATACTGCGACTTTTCGGTCTTGATTCTGAGAAAACTTTCACTATGGAAATTGTAGAACTTTTTGATACCTTCGATTTGACAGTAAATTCGAATTATTTGGATAAAAATTGAGTGAGTTATGGTGTTTTTCGTGGGCCTGCTCAAGCTGCATTTTTCAGAAAATTATGTATTGATGTGTTCTTGAGTTTTATTGTTGCACACTTCGTTAAGGATCGATGGATGATCGTTGTTGCATATAGGTATATTTTTATTGATGTTGGGATGGCTATTGACATTTCGTTTCGTGTCGTTAGGCACTTGGGAGAATGAATAGTCGTATATAACCGTTTTGTCGTCAAAGTTCATATTCATGAATTGAATTGTGTTGTAAGTTGGACGTCGTTGTTTTGGGGCGTTTGTTTGAGTTGACGAGTGTTCTAACACTCTAGGATGGGTCTCGAGGTGTCATGTTATGACCGGGATGATAGAGTTAGGAGAAATAAGCTTTGAGTACACTATTTTGCGTTGGTTTACTTTAACCGAGCCTAAACGGACCCTGGCATGGGGTCCTTGCCCTTATTTCTTCCGAAGTATCTTTTTACCGAGTCTAAACGGACCCTTGCACGGACCTAGGCACGGGGTCTGTGTCCTCCCTTTTCTTCGAGTATGCAGATACAGTACGTACACGGACCCGGACCCGAAGGGTTGAACGAGGTCCGTGTACTCCATTCTTTGGGAATTTTCTTAGGGATCAATTGGGATTTCATGTCATGGTTTAGTGCAATGTTTAACAAAGTCGAGTCACGGGAATTTAGAGCGTCCTAAGGAAAAGATTGAGCTTGAACGTAAGCACGAATACCTACGTCTAAGTTATGCAAGTTAAGTGTTGATTTCATGATTAGTATCTTGCAGCAGCGACCCCAAGCAAGATCCAACGAATCCCTCAACGCCAAGTAAGTATGTTGACGTGCAAAAGAAAATATGTCAAGTTTTTGAGGTATGCTAATTGTCTTGTGACCAAATTATTAATGGGTTTGGAAGTCGGTGAACGTGGCCGAGGACCTCTCCACCCCGTTAAATTATGAACGGCTTTAGATCATTATGAACGGGGACCAATCCGCCCGTTAAATTATGAACGGAGATCTCATGTATGTGGCAGTGAATACGTCCCTATCAGCCCAATACTGTGGTTTAGTCTGATCAGGCAAATTATGTTATGGGTCACTTGATTTGAAACATATCTCTACGCAAAATGACGAAGCTATGTATGTTTAACTATGTTCAAGTATGCAAGCATGTTTAAGAAAAGTTTATGGCACATCTAAGTATATTTGTACGTATGTTCAAGTTTTATCTTGCAAGTTCAAGTTTAAAGTATGTATGTCCTATTTTAAAGTTGCATGTGATCTTATTATGTAGTACTTGTTACTTCCGGTTTATACGTGTCGAGTCTTTAGATTCACTAGACTTGATCGATGCAAGTGAAAATGTTTATGAGGAGACGGGAGGTGGGGACCAAGGAGCAGGCTTGGACTGAGCGGGAGGCTAAACCCGAGGACCGCCATGTTTTAAGTCTTTATGAAAATGTTCAAATACTTTTGTCAAAATCTGTTTTAGATCTTTGTTGAGACGTACAGTTTATTTTATCGAATTTTGAATGCTCCCATTTTTATTTAAGAAAATTTTTAATTCTTCCGCAAATTTTAGTAGTAAAAAGTACGGTACGTTACAGATTAGGCTGTGGTTGTGAAGGAAATTTACCTTTTTCATGAATATTAAGTGCAGATGTAAATTTAGCAAGAGTATCATTCAAATCTGTCATGGCTTGAGCAGTTTGAGTATTGAAAGACTCTTGTTTTGCAATGAAAGAATTCAATATATCTTCCAAGTTCCTTTTAGGTGGAGGAACATAAGGTGCATAATTTTGAAAATTTTGTTGATTTTGGAAATGTTGTTGTAAAAATTTTGCAGCATTATCATTCCTCCAACTAAAATTTTGATGATTTGGCCAACCTAGATTGTAACTTTGATAAAATGGTTCAAAATTTGTCCTTTTCAAATTGTTCAAAACATTGGCTTGTTCATGGAGACATTCTTTAAAAGAGGGCAAAGTCGGACAATCTTTTGTAGAATGATCATTTGTATCACAGATGTGACACAATTTCTTGAACAGATTTTAATTTACCATTATTTTTCAATTCAAGTGCCTCAACTTTTCTTTCCAAAGAGGTAAATCTAGCTTGGAGATCATGTTCATCTTTGAGGGTGTACATACCTCCACCAGATGTGGGAGAATAAATCTTGTTTGATGGTTCGATTGTACCTATAGTGTCCCAATTTTGAGCATTTTCAGCTAATGAATCGAGATACTCAATTGCCTCGTTTGGATCTTTATCTTCAAATGTTCCATTACACATAAATTCAACTATTTGCCTATCTTTAGGTGTTAAGCCTTCATAAAATTGATAAAAAAACTCTCCAAATTTCAAAACCATGATGTGGACAAAGATTAAGCAATTCTTTATATCTAGCCCAGCACTGATAAAAATTTTCTCCTTGTTTTTGAGTCAAAGTGATGATTTTCCTTTTGAAAGAATTTGTTCTTTGAGATGGAAAAACCCTTTTGAAAAATTGTTGTTGCAATTCATCCCAAGTTCGAATGGATCCCGATATGATTTTGTAGCCAAGTTTTAGCCTTATATTTTAAAGAAAAAGGAAAAAACTTAAGTCGAATGGTGTTCATGCTACAATTTAAAGCATTATATGTGTTGCACACTTGTTCAAACTCTCGTAAATGCATGTATGGATTTTCAGAATCTAAGCCATGAAAGTTGGGTAAAAATTGGATAATACCAGGCATAAAATTGAAATGAGATGCATCACGTGGAAAAACTAGACATGAAGGTGCACTAGTATGTGTAGGATTCATGTGATCTCTAAGTGTTCTTCGTCTATCATGATCATGTTGAGATTTAATTTCATCTTCATTTTCTTGGATAGGTTCTTCCACCATGTTTTGTGAGAATAAAGGGTTATTTCGAATGAGTAGACCACTAAGTGTTCGTGACCAAATACTCGTGCAAATGCAAAAGAAAAACATACAAAAGCAATAAATTCAAAGAAAGAAAAGCAAACTATAAACAAAATTAAATAGACTTGAAATTAAATTATACTTCCCCAGCAACGGCACCAAAAACTTGATGCGACTTTGATTGTTACACTCCCAAGACCAGGTTTTCCACAATTTAAAGCATTATATGTGTTGCACACTTGTTCAAACTCTCGTAAATGCATGTATGGATTTTCAGAATCTAAGCCATGAAAGTTGGGTAAAAATTGGATAATACCAGGCATAAAATTGAAATGAGATGCATCACGTGGAAAAACTAGACATGAAGGTGCACTAGTATGTGTAGGATTCATGTGATCTCTAAGTGTTCTTCGTCTATCATGATCATGTTGAGATTTAATTTCATCTTCATTTTCTTGGATAGGTTCTTCCACCATGTTTTGTGAGAGTAAAGGGTTATTTCGAATGAGTAGACCACTAAGTGTTCGTGACCAAATACTCGTGCAAATGCAAAAGAAAAACATACAAAAGCAATAAATTCAAAGAAAGAAAAGCAAACTATAAACAAAATTAAATAGACTTGAAATTAAATTGTACTTCCCCAGCAACGGCGCCAAAAACTTGATGCGACTTTGATTGTTACACTCCCAAGACCAGGTTTTCCACAAATAGTATAATTCGGTGAATCCGAATATCGTATCCACATGGAAGCTAAGGTAATTACAAGTCCACTATAATGTCTTTTTGTTTTTTTATACTTGTTTGAACCTTTAATCGATAATTTTTTATTGTTTAAATTTAAGTAGTTGAGATTAGAGGATCTACTCTTGGTATTTTAATAAAGTTAACATTAATGAATATTATTGAAATCCACTTAATAAAATGGTTCCAATATATTAAATAATCATATTTATATTATGTTATATATTATTATCTTATAAGTATATAAACCAAAACTTATAAATGTTATAAAATATTTATTGTGATATATATATATATATATATATATATATATATATATATATATATATTATATTTATATATATATATATATATATATATATAGTAAACACTAAATCAAAGTTCCCACTTTAAATGGTTGGTAAAACAAAATTAACATTTAAATGGTACCAAGAAATTAATATTATGATATATTCATATATAATAAATCAAGACATCCACTTTAAATGGTTGGTATTACCAAACTATCATTTAAATGGTTCCAAGAATTTAGTGTAACATATTGCAACAATAAATCAAAACTACCATTTATAAGTAGGGTATATTAATTCTTAAATAAATAAATATAAAATAAAGAATAAATAATGATTAAATAATATAAAACATAGATTCTTATCTTTTAATAACCTTATTATCATGCCAACAGTTTCATCTTTTTATCTCAACTTTGGGACGTTAGCTACTCATTATTTAAAGTGTAAAACTTTGAATATGAAATTAACATGCTAATTATATTTAAATGAAGAAATAAAGGAAAGAGAGAAATATTATGAACCCAAAAGTTTGTTCATAAAATGAGGGATATCTCAATACATTACAATGCACCCCTATTTATATCCAAATTTGGGGAGACAACTACAAATAAAATATTATTTTTTTACACATAAGTCTCCATTGGTGTTCGAAGAAATTATGTCAACATACACATCACTTTTGAAAATCTTCTCATCCGAATTTTGTTTTCCACACAAAACAAAACATGTAGATAATTGAGTTGTTTGAATTGTGTTTTTTTTTCACCATTTGACCAAGTTTTTTGAGAGATATGGTCAAAATATTAGAGCATGGTAAAACTGTCACTCCTTTGATAACTTTATTTGTTACTTAATTTGATCCCAATTGTGAGAAGATTTTTATATCATGCTTGTCACTAATATTGTAGATATTATCATCAACTTTCTACAGATCCAAGAATCATCTTAATTCCATTTGCAACGCCAAGATTATTCTTGTTTTATTGAACCTGTAAAAATAGTAAAAACTTATAATTACACAACAACTTATTTTTTATACACTTTATTATAAAACATATAATATTTAAAAATTTAATAAAACAAAACTATAAATTTATATTATATAACATTTAATTAATGTACAATTTTTATGTTTATCAATCATATCGTATCATATTTGTCATAGTCAATTCAAATCCTTCAAAATATTTTCTTTCCATTTTATTCATAAAATATCGCATCCTTCAAAATTCGTAAAATAACATTTTTCCAAGAAAAAAATCGTACAGCTTTAGCATATATCATAAAATTCCATATTTCATTATAAAAATTTTATAATCACATTTAGCATGTGTAGTATCCCGATGCCTAATTTGAGTTAATTATTGGATTAATTATATTTCGGTGGGATCGGAAGGACCGAACAGAGTTCGGATCGTCCGAAGCGGGTTCGGATCGTCCGAAGAGGGTTCGAATCGTCCGAAGACAGGTGGCTGGACACGTGGAAGACATGCAGAGTTCGGATCGTCCGATCAGGGTTCGGATCGTCCGAAGACAGGTGTCTGGACACGTGGAAGACATGCAGAGTTCGGATCGTCCGATCAGAGTTCGGATCGTCCGAAGTGTGCCGGATCGGATCTTCCGAAGTGGATCGGATCTTCCGATCGTTGTCTATAAATAGAGGCGCGAGGTTTCACTTTTTACTCGCCAATTCCGAGTGTTCCAGAGCGTTTTAGTCGTTTCTGATGGGTTTCTAGTCTTTTCCCGAGGTTTAGGCACTAGCGGGGAGCTACTAGTCTTGTAGCGGAGCTGTGCTCTAGTTGGGAGCTAGCGGCATCAGTGGGCTGACTACGGACGCAGACTTGATTCTAGGACTGATTGCTAGGATCTACTGATTTGAGGTACGAAAGTACTATCCGAGATAGCAGGATTGAGTATGCTTTACTATGTGTTGCATGTTTATATGTTGCATTATTATCTGTCATATGATGCATGGTTTATTATGCGGCATTTGCATAATCATGTTGAGCCTGATTATCTTTGAGATAGCCTGTTGAGAGGGTGCTCAGTCCTCGTTTATTGTGGATGGTTGGACCCCGTTGGCCGACGGTGGTCAGGTCACCGGTATATCCACAGGTTTATTTCGGTATGGGAGCCACCTCCTGGTGCGACGGCGCAGAGTGCTACATACCTTGACGTCATTTACCTGAGCAGTATTTCGATATACCCAGATCCTGGTATCCAGTACATTTTGCATACATGCATGTCATAGTCTTGTATACTCATGCTTTCAGTGCTGAGCGTTTTATGCTCACGTCCTCGGTTTATCTCTGTTTTGGACACCCTATTCGATGGGGCAGGTCTCAGGTTGGACGGTCCAGGAGGGAGTGGACAGGGAGCTGGCAGAGGTTGACTTGTAGTTATTGGTATTTGTTCTTGGAATTTAGTTCGATCTGGTTGTTTAAGTATTTTGTACTTACAGATTCGATTGGGTTGTATTACTGTTTTTCCGCTGTTTACCTGATTCAGTTTAAATGTTAAATTTTGCATGCTTAAGTTCTGATTAGTAGGTGATTCTGGAACGGGTCACTACATTTATGGTATCAGAGCATGCATTAAGATTTTGGGATTTAGAACTGTTCTTTTGGGTTTAATCGCTGGTAACTTTTGTAGCTAAGAGATGTCTGGTTTTGACGACGATGCTAGTAGTCATGGCAGCGTTGGACGCTGGGGAGACCGCGACGATCGGGAGCGTCGTCGAGAGCATCGAGAACGTCGTCAACACCGTCGTGATGAGCCTCGGAGTTTTAGTATGCATCGGTTCTTGCAGATGGGGCCGAAACCTCTTTCAGGCGGTGAGACCCCGGATGTTGCGGAGAACTGGCTCGAGAGGATGGAGAGCTGCTTCAAGACTTTTCAGTGCTCGGCGGAGCAGCAGATTGATACCCTTGATTTCTTGCTGGAGGGTGGTGCGCGTAAGTGGTGGAGGTCTACCTCTGCACCGATAGTTCAGCGACATGGTCGAGTTCTTTGGGCCGATTTCCGAGCCGCTATCATGCTGCTTTACTTTCCGCCAGCTCTTCTGCAGACCAAGACGATTGAGTTGATCAATCTGAAGCAGGGAAGTTTGTCTGTTGATGAGTATCAGCAGAAGTTCTTTGAGTTGCTTCCGTATGTTCCGCATGTCAGTGACAATGCTATGGCCAAGTATAACCATTTTCTTCAGGGCCTCAATCAGGAGATTTATGATCGGGTTGTTGTCTGCGATGATCCGACATCGTATGAGGGTCTTGTGAATCGTTGTCGCCAAGCTGAGGGCAGTTTGCTGAGAGGTCGAGCCATGCAGTCTGCTCGTCCTACTAGTTCTTTGGGTCCCCGCGCCCAAGCATTTAAGAAAGCTGGATCTACTTCTTCTTCCTCTGGATCTGGAGGAGTTCACCATTTTGGGAAGAAGAAGGGCCCGTGTCGGCATTGCGGGAAGGATCATCCGACGGAACGTTGTCGCAAGGTTGCGGGTGCTTGTTACAAGTGCGGTGAGCTGGGCCACATGAAGAGAGATTGTCCACAGACGGGCGGAGGATCAGGATCTGGTTCTCAGGCTTCAGTTCATCAGAGGCCACAGCAGGGACAGTCTACTCAGGGTTCTAACCTCCGACCGCGTACTCAAGGGCAGGTCTTTGCTCTTAACCAGGATCAGGCGGCTGAGGAGAACGAGAGAGTTATCGCAGGTGTGTTTTTATTATGTGGATTACCTGCTTACGTTCTCATTGACACTGGTGCATCTCATTCATTCATATCTGCGAGATTTGCTAAGCGTCATAAGTTACCTTTCACTTCTTTGGACATTGTGGTATCTGTTTCCACGCCGATGGGTCATTCGGTGCTAGCTAAACGTCTAGTTTTGGGTTGTCCTCTAGAGTTTGAGGGTAATGCTTTAACTGCTAATTTGATGATTCTTGTGATGGAGGATTTTGATTGCATTCTGGGAATAGATGTGCTGACTGTGTTTAGAGCTACTGTGGACTGTTATCAAAAGTTTGTGCAGTTTCGTCCAGTTGAGGGCGGCAGTTGGTTTTTCTATGGAGAGGGAGCGCGACCCCCGATGCCTGTGGTTTCTGCTCTGAAAGCCTGTCGTGCTTTAGAGTCGGGCGGGGAAGGCTACCTTATCTATGCTATTGATTCGTCCGCAGATAGTGTCGGTATCAGTGACATTCCAGTGGTTTGCGATTTTCCGGATGTTTTTCCCGAGGAGATTCCTGGTTTTCCTCCCGTTCGGGAAGTGGATTTCGGCATTGATTTAGTGCCAGGCACGGCACCAATCTCTAGAGCTCCTTATCGTTTAGCTCCATCGGAGATGCAAGAATTGAAACAGCAGTTGCAGGATCTTCTTGACAAGGGGTATATTCGACCCAGTGTGTCCCCGTGGGGAGCACCAGTTCTTTTTGTCAAAAAGAAGGATGGTTCTATGCGGCTCTGCATAGATTATCGGCAGTTGAATCGTGCGACGATAAAGAATAAGTATCCGTTGCCACGGATTGATGATTTATTTGATCAACTGCAAGGTACATCTGTGTATTCCAAGATTGATTTAAGGTCTGGTTATCATCAGCTTCGGGTTCATCAGGGAGATATATCGAAGACTGCATTCAGGACCCGGTATGGGCATTATGAGTTTCTGGTTATGCCTTTTGGGGTGACGAATGCACCAGCAGTTTTTATGGATCTGATGAATCGGGTTTTTCGGGAATTCTTGGATAAGTTTGTTGTGGTGTTTATAGATGATATCTTAATCTATTCGCATGATCAGCAAGAACACGCACAACACTTAAGGATTATTTTACAGACACTTCGCGAGAATCAGCTTTATGCGAAGTTGAGTAAATGTGAGTTTTGGATTGACAGGGTTGTATTCCTTGGTCATGTCATTTCTAGCGAGGGAGTTTCAGTTGACCCAAGTAAGGTGGAAGCGGTATTGAACTGGTCGCGTCCGACGACAGTAGCCGAGATCCGCAGTTTTCTGGGATTGGCTGGGTATTATCGCCGTTTCATTGTCAACTTCTCTCAGATTGCTAGGCCACTCACTCAGCTCACTCGGAAAGATGTTTCATTTGAATGGACATCAGAGTGCGAAGAGAGTTTCTTGGAACTTCGCAGACGTTTGACATCTGCGCCTGTTTTGACTTTACCGTCTGGATCTGGTGGTTTCAGTGTTTACACCGATGCCTCTTTACAGGGACTAGGGTGTGTTCTTATGCAGAATGAGCATGTGATTGCTTATGCGTCGAGACAGTTAAAGCCTCATGAGGAAAACTATCCTGTTCATGATCTGGAATTAGCAGCGATCGTTTTTGCTTTGAAAATCTGGCGCCATTATCTGTATGGTGAGCGATTTGAGATCTTCACCGATCATAAGAGTTTGAAGTATCTGTTCACTCAGGCTGAGTTGAACATGCGTCAGCGTCGTTGGATGGATCTACTCAAGGATTACGATTGTGAGATCAAGTATCATCCAGGATCTGCGAATCTCACGGCCGATGCTCTTAGTCGCAAGGTGAGATTGTCTGCTCTTCAGACTTGTGCTGTATCTGGAATTATTCAGGATTTCTGTTCGATGGGATTCAATTGTAAGCATCGGAAGGGAACAGAGAGTATCCGTATAGCTACTATTTTGTCCGAGCCAGTTTTGTATTCTCGGATTAGAGATGCTCAGATGTCTGATTCTAAGGTTCAGAAATTAGCTCGGTTGGCTGATGGAGATAATACTTCTGGATTCCACTATCAGTCCGAGGGTCTTTTGTGCTTATCTGGTCGTGTTGTTGTACCGGAAGATGACACTTTGAGGGAGGAGATTTTGTCCCAGGCTCATCGTAGCAAGTTGAGTGTTCATCCAGGGAGCAACAAGATGTATAAGGATTTGAGGACTCGATTTTGGTGGAAAGGTATGAAACGTAATGTTTATCAGTATGTCTCCAAGTGCCTAGTCTGTCAGCAGGTGAAGGCTGAGCATCGACGACCTGGAGGTTTGTTGCAGAATCTTCCTATTCCGGAGTGAAAGTGGGAGCATATCACGATGGACTTCGTGACTCACTTGCCTATGTCTGTGGGGAATAGAGATGCTATCTGGGTGGTAGTGGATCGACTTACTAAGTCTGCCCATTTTCTTCCGTATAACAGAGATTTCACTTTCGATCGGATGGCACGGTTGTACATTCAGGAGATTGTACGGTTTCATGGTGTGCCCGTGAGTATCGTTAGTGACAGAGATCCTCGATTTACATCTAGATTTTGGGGCAGCTTTCAGCAAGCTTTGGGCACTACCTTGAGTTTGAGTACTGCATATCACCCAGAGACTGACGGTCAGTCAGAGAGGACTATTCGTACTCTTGAGGATATGTTGAGATCTTGTGTGATGGATTTCGGGCCAGCTTGGCAGGATCATCTGCCGCTGATAGAGTTTGCATACAACAACAGTTTTCATAGGAGTATTGGTATGTCTCCGTTTGAAGCATTGTATGGTCGACGTTGTCGTACTCCTCTGTTCTGGGAAGAAGTCGGAGAACGACAGGTCGAGGGTCCGGAATTGATTCAGCAGGCCATGGACAAAGTTCTTGTGATCAAACAGCGGATTAAGACTGATCAGGATCGACAAGCAAGTTATGCGAACTCCAAGCGCAGACCTCTTCATTTTGATGCAGGCGAGAAAGTGTTTCTCAAGATATCACCTTTTCGGAGGATTCTGAGATTTGGACTCAAGGGTAAGCTATCTCCGAGATTCATTGGTCCTTTTGAGATCTTAGAATGTGTGGGAGACTTGGCCTACAGATTAGCTTTGCCACCGTATCTGTCTAGTGTTCACAATGTGTTTCATGTGTCCTTGTTGAGACGATACGTAGCGGATGAGTCTCATGTTTTGCATCCGACAGAAGTTCAGCTGAATCCGGATTTGTCTTTTGTGGAAAGACCGGTTTCGATCTTAGACAGGAAGGATAAGGTACTGCGGAATAAGACTATTTCTCTTGTCTTAGTGCAGTGGCAGCGCCGAGGTACTGAAGAAGCTACTTGGGAACTAGAGAGTCGCATGCGGTCAGAGCATCCAGAGTTGTTCTAGTTGTAGTATTTTCAGTTATGATTGTAATTTCAGTTGTGCTTTCAGTTGTAATTCATTCTTAAGTTGAATGTATTGTTGTTCAGAATTGTCATTCTTCAGACTCGATTTCGCGGACGAAATCCTTTTTAGGGGGGGAGAATGTAGTATCCCGATGCCTAATTTGAGTTAATTATTGGATTAATTATATTTCGGTGGGATCGGAAGGACCGAACAGAGTTCGGATCGTCCGAAGCGGGTTCGGATCGTCCGAAGAGGGTTCGAATCGTCCGAAGACAGGTGGCTGGACACGTGGAAGACATGCAGAGTTCGGATCGTCCGATCAGGGTTCGGATCGTCCGAAGACAGGTGTCTGGACACGTGGAAGACATGCAGAGTTCGGATCGTCCGATCAGAGTTCGGATCGTCCGAAGTGTGCCGGATCGGATCTTCCGAAGTGGATCGGATCTTCCGATCGTTGTCTATAAATAGAGGCGCGAGGTTTCACTTTTTACTCGCCAATTCCGAGTGTTCCAGAGCGTTTTAGTCGTTTCTGATGGGTTTCTAGTCTTTTCCCGAGGTTTAGGCACTAGCGGGGAGCTACTAGTCTTGTAGCGGAGCTGTGCTCTAGTTGGGAGCTAGCGGCATCAGTGGGCTGACTACGGACGCAGACTTGATTCTAGGACTGATTGCTAGGATCTACTGATTTGAGGTACGAAAGTACTATCCGAGATAGCAGGATTGAGTATGCTTTACTATGTGTTGCATGTTTATATGTTGCATTATTATCTGTCATATGATGCATGGTTTATTATGCGGCATTTGCATAATCATGTTGAGCCTGATTATCTTTGAGATAGCCTGTTGAGAGGGTGCTCAGCCCTCGTTTATTGTGGATGGTTGGACCCCGTTGGCCGACGGTGGTCAGGTCACCGGTATATCCACAGGTTTATTTCGGTATGGGAGCCACCTCCTGGTGCGACGGCGCAGAGTGCTACATACCTTGACGTCATTTACCTGAGCAGTATTTCGATATACCCAGATCCTGGTATCCAGTACATTTTGCATACATGCATGTCATAGTCTTGTATACTCATGCTTTCAGTGCTGAGCGTTTTATGCTCACGTCCTCGGTTTATCTCTGTTTTGGACACCCTATTCGATGGGGCAGGTCTCAGGTTGGACGGTCCAGGAGGGAGTGGACAGGGAGCTGGCAGAGGTTGACTTGTAGTTATTGGTATTTGTTCTTGGAATTTAGTTCGATCTGGTTGTTTAAGTATTTTGTACTTACAGATTCGATTGGGTTGTATTACTGTTTTTCCGCTGTTTACCTGATTCAGTTTAAATGTTAAATTTTGCATGCTTAAGTTCTGATTAGTAGGTGATTCTGGAACGGGTCACTACAGCATGTATTATGATTCTTTGGGACACTGTCAGACCTTTTGTACCACACGAGACGTAAAAAGACCATTTTACCCTTGGACTCTAAAATTCTCGATTTTAACTTTTCTTACTTTTATTGGCTCGAACCTATCTTAACTCA
The DNA here is from genome assembly GCF_022965805.1 of Primulina eburnea. Taxonomy (NCBI): domain Eukaryota; kingdom Viridiplantae; phylum Streptophyta; class Magnoliopsida; order Lamiales; family Gesneriaceae; genus Primulina; species Primulina eburnea. The sequence continues at coordinate 21,571,079 of NC_133108.1, read as the reverse complement.
TCATACAAGCGTAAAATTGATTTCTAACTTTTTTTCTTAGACGTAAAACCGAGTCTTTCGATTTATTGACTTATTAACTAAATCGTGAAGCGTTTTAATCCCGAATTAATTTCGAGCTTAATATTTTCTTCTCAAACTTTAAACATAAACTTTTCATACCTAAACTATCCCCGTGAGCCACGAACCACACCCCGTGAACCCCGGTTCGAGCCCATACCTTCTTCTCATCCATGTTCGAGCCCTACACCTTAAATCAAGCCACGAACTCTCTGTAACACCAAGCCACCCACCATGGACCAGACCTAACCCAGACCCTCCTGGGCCCATCCTAAGCTATCCTGCACCAGCGCACCAGCTCCTAGACCCTGTAACCATCTGTGGACCCTTATTCCTCACCCTAAAGTCACGGCCTCCCTTTTCCTCCAAGCCATGCCGTTCATGGCACCTAGGAACCCACCTAGGACCCTACTGGACCAGACCTAGCTGAGCCACATGCCTCTCCTTCAGAATCCAGCCAGGCACAAGCACTAGCTTCCCTAGATTGGCCGCGGCTCCTTTTCCATGCACGTCCAAGAGTCCATCTGTGCTATGACTCCTTATAGCCCTTACACGCAGTTAGCACACGACCGTGACCAAGCCTGGTCAAGCCCTAGTGCAGCCTCCCTCATGGTCGAGTCTTTATGTCCCAAGGAAACACTAGAAACCCTAGGTTCACCCTCCTGCCTTAGCCAGCACAGTTCCTGCCTTTGTGTTGTCCACTAACGACTCTTTTCTAGCCCTTTAACGTCTTATATTGGCAACTTGTCCCTTAGAGTTCATAATGTTCTCAAAAAAATCCTCAAAACTTCGAAAATATTCATCTAAATGTTAAACAATTTGTGCTCAAATATTTTTCAGTCTAAAACACATAGATCATGAATAATATGATTTGAATGGTGCATAAAAGGAGTTTAGAAGCATGCCTTTGGGTATAGAACGCTCGAATATTTGATCGTTGGCGTGGGTGGAGAAGAGGGACGAACGGGCGACGAAAATCATTGAATCTTTTTTCTCAAATTTTTGAAATCTTTTGTGTGTTGTGTGTGCAAGTGGACGGCTGCTAAGATTGAAAAGGGATCGTTTAAGGTTCCCTCTTGCGCAACGGAAGTTTCAAAATTATTTCATACAATAAATCGAGCAACCTAAACACTATAGAATGTAGCAAATACAATAAAACAAATAATGACATTCATAGAGTGTTTTAGAAAATTACCTATCAATCTCTTGAGATTGACGATGGCTCCAACCAAGTTGTAAACAACTTGGCTCTTGATAGGTAGACAAATCTACAAGCCTCCTTTGAGCACACCTTGCTCAAAATCAAGCCCAACCACCAACAAGCTAAATCCAATCTAATTTTGCACTAGAAAAATTAGAGCATTTTTAATTTGAGAAGAGAGAGTTTCCTCAACAATTGAAGAAAGAAAAATGAAGGAGAATTGTTGATAAAATTTCGGCCAACTTTATATGGAGTGAAGGAAGGATGAGTTGTCTTGGTTGTCCAAAAAGTAGAAAAGAAAAGGTTGCATGTGCATGCCATGCCATTAACTCAAAAGTTGCCTCCAACCATTCACCTACCAAGCATACAATTCTATTTGGGCTTGTAACAATACAAGGCCCATGGAATTTTATTTAAATGTCTCAAACACATTTGAGTCCATTTAAAATTTACTTGAATTTACTCAAGCCCACTAGTTTAATAATTATTTCTAATTGGGCTGTACAAGGCCCATTGTTGTTTAACTAATTCAACACATGAATTAATTTAATTATTTGGACTCTACTAGGTCCTCTAGTGTTTAATTAATTAAACACTTGAATTAATTTAATTTAATCCATAATAATATTTATGAAAATCACAATTTTCAAATACATTATTTGTTTGGCCAACTTTTAATTTAGAAACACTTCTGCAAATTAAAAGTCACATTCGCCTTATAGAAGTCATACTTCTAATTTTTCTTGTATTTATAAACTCCTTTATAATCCGTTCAACACATTGAACTAATTTCCTTCTCAACGGGATCTAGAAAGTTAGCACTTGTGTGGCCCTCAATATTCACTGATACAACTAGCCGTGAGTTCGAATCTTAATGTGATTCGGAACTAAACATGTCCTTATATGAGCATACCCCAATTGTTTCATTCTTACTTATCAACTCTTTGATAATAAGAACGTCAGAACTCAAGTATAATAGTACCCAACCAATCATGTTAAACGCCTAGCAGCATCGCTTCCATGATTCCATAGGTATCAAATGATAGTGCCTGCAACAACCATTCAATTATGAATAGCGTACAGTAATGTCCCTTCATCTCATATATCCCGACCGATTCAACAACTATTGGTATATCGAGAGTTGTCAATGAATCGATACTATGTTTCATGTCGTAGTTGCATTGATGGTGTGATCTTAGAAACCCCTTTCTTAATTACCACCATGCTCTGATCAAAGATTTCAAACTACATACACATAGGATATCCATACCCGAAGGTAAGCAGTTAATCCCCGACTAAAATGCATCGACTCCTATATGTTTCGACAAAGCACCCAACCATGCCACCTGATGACGCCATATGATTCGGTAAACAATTCAAAGTGCAATGCTAGCATATAGAGTCTCAATGTTGTCCCGGGTCATAAGGACTAATGGTGTACAAACATAAACTAGGATGTTTCCAATCGATAAGTGAGAACCACTTGGAAAGTCTTTTATGGAGGGTTGCTCAGTTCACTCTACAAGGAGCACCTATCTGCATGTTCGGACATCACGTGAAAGGGGATCGTTTAAGGTGCCCGCTTGTGCAACAGAAGTTTCAAAATTATTTTCATACAAGAAATCGAGCACCCTAAACACTATAGTTCGTAGCAAATACAATAAACACACAATGACATTCATAGAGTGTTTTAGAAAATTACCTATCAATCTCTTGGGATTTATGATGTCTCCAACCAAGTTGTGAACAACTTGGCTCTTGATAGGTAGACAAATGTACAAGCCTCTTTTGAGCACACCTTGCTCAAAATCAAGCCCACCACGAACAAGCTAAATCCAATCTAATTTTGCACTAGAAAAATTAAAGCATTTTTCATTTGAGCAGAGAGAGTTTCTCAACAATTGAAGAAAGAAAAATGTAGGAGAATTGGTGATAAAATTGTGGTCAACTTGATATGGAGTGAAGGGAGGATGAGTTGTCTTGGTTGTGCAGGAAGGTTAATTAGGCCCATTAGTGCTTAATTAAAATATAAAAGTTATCTTGTTTAATAAATTTTTTTAATTTATTCGAGGGTTGTCAAAACGTTCGTATTTTTGTTTAAAATCTAACACCGATAAAAATTACGCCCCGGCGTATAAAATCACATCAAAACCCCTTATTTTCAAAAATAATAAAAAGCATGAATCATATTTTAAATAATTAAAAACAATTAACCAATAAAAATATTTTCTATTTTTCAGCCCTCGGTCTCCGTTCTTCGATCGCAACTCGAATAACCTTTAAAAATACATTTTAATGCAACCATGAAAAAAATTATATTGTAAATATGCACAACATAATTATTTCATGTAATTAAAACATTTAATTAAAATAAAATATAATTTAATAACTTGTGTGCATGTGATTCACGTGGACTTTTAATTTTTCGGGGCATTACGATCTTCCCTCCTTAAATTGAATTTCGTCTTCGAAATGCGCTTATCCTAGATAATCAAAATTTCAGACTTAGTTCTAGTATCTTAAAAATCCACGCTTCCGCTGCGCTACTATGATAAAACTTAAGTTCTAGAATGTCTTTACGTCTCCTTGATCCCAATTAATTTACCTTCTAAATCCTCATTTGCAATTCGCAACTTAAAAAGACCCATGATGACTTAGCGCTATATTATTACAACATCAAATTTCAACTTTTCTTACAATTCTCAATATTAAAATGGATGACCACACTTATCGTATATTACTTTTCCTTATTTTATACCCAAAATATTCATCAACATATCAAATTTCAATCTTAAAATCCCAAACACACCTACAAATTCTTATATTTTCAATCATAATATTGATTCATCACATAATACCCTTGATTAACATTCCTTATAACGGTATATCCCAAGGTTCTAAATATTCTTACAAGTCTAAATCATCGAAAATTCTTATCATTTAACCCATTCAATTATCACTTATTGCCAAACTAGTCCCCAAATTCCTTAATAATTGCAAAATAAATTCTTAATTTCCTCAAAAATTATCCAATTAGTCCTTAATTTCGAAAAACATACGATCAACCAATAAGTTCTTAGCATTCTTAATTTCCTTTTACAGGTTTCCCATAACGAAATTTCAAAATTTTTAAATTTATTCACCCAAAAATCAATTCTCATAACCAATCTTACATTTTCATTAAAACCTAACATCCAAAATTATACATTTTTATACTACGAAAGTCGTTGCAATCCTCGAATAATTATTCCTTAGGTGAAATTCCCAAAATTAATTCAGCTATTACCCACAAGTCATCAGTATTTTCTTAAAAAAAATATATGTGTCCCAGAACATTCATAATATTCACGATTGACTTATGACCCAAAAAGTAGAATGTCAATACTAAAACCCAAAAATCAACACAGTCTAATTCCACCACAAAGCCAACATGCGTTGGAATCAAATAGTTTCTTATTTTATATCGTATCACGTATAAAAATTCTAAAGCATATAAATCATATATTATCATAAAACTATTAAGCATGTGACGTAAACATATTATTCATGTAATCATGCAGGTAACATTATAATAAACCATATAAAGCTTGTAAACTTACAGGTTTAGGCTTGACGACTGACCTTCCCGGCACTGATGGTGGCACAACCCTTTACAGGAACCATTGCTTTGATACCAACTGAAACGTCTGCTACTCGTTTTCTTAAAACGTGCTATAATTTTTTTTCTTCTCCTTAATCCCTATAATTCAAAATATAAATATATATAAAAATACTTTAAAATACCTTGACACCATTTTGAAATAAACAACCAATTAACATTTAAAGATCCAAAGAATATAGTTTAGAACATAAAATCGTTAAACTTTTCACCAAACCTATAAACATTATTTGAAAAGTATAGCTCATACTATAACATCTCAAAAACCACTCATACACATAAATAAATTGTCGTAAAAATATTCTTAACATAAATCATAGTCATAAACTAGTGCGGAATACTAGCGTCGGTTCTCGGGTTATGTGCACCTTCAGTCAAGTCAGGTCAACCATCAAGACCTCCATAACATTATTATCGTAATCCCATGCATCAATCACACCTAGTTAATCTAAAGACTCCACACGTCATATTCTTGATAACAGATAATACGTAATACAGATCACATGCAACACTGAAAAATACTTGTACTTTAAATAACATTTTCATAATAATGCATAAACTTTAAACATAATCATTTTCATAAACATTTTCATATTCATATTAACATATTTATATTCATATTCGTGTTTGTTGAATTCAAATCGTGATTGTGACTCGTATTCGTATTCGTATTGGGCGATGGATCCATCTATAAAAACAACAGTACTGGGTGGCAGGGGACACCAGCAACACTCTCACCGGTCAACTGGGCCTTGGCCAACGTATTAACATATTCGTATCCATATCCAAGGACGATCGTCGGACTCCCACTGGGACCATAACCCTCACGATATCTCAAGAACATCATCGTATTAGTCACAATCTCTTCACGTCCTTCAGCATTTCGTATTTCCATCACTTAACAAAAACATGCATGTAATATTGTTTTTCTTTTAAACCAAGCATGCAACATATCTTTTAAAAGTCAATGTTAAATCATAAATCCATAAACATTTAAAATAAATGTTTTAACATATAAAAATCCTTAAACATTTAGAATAAACATTTTAACATCATAAACGTTTAAAATAAACATTTAAAATAAACGTTTTGACATATTAAATCATAAATATTTAAAATAAATTTTTAGCATATTAAATCATAAAAACATCCATAAACATTTTGAACCAACATTTTAACATATTACATCATAACATTTAAAATAAAATTTTGACTTATTAAATCATAAACATTTAAAATAAAATTTTAACATATTAAAAATCCATAAATATTAAAAGTATATATTTTATCATATAAAAATTTATAAACATTTAAAATAATCATATTAGCATATAAAACAGCATTCAGGGCACTGCTATGACGTTTACTAATTTTTGGGTGTAAAATTATCGTTTTGCTCTTAGACGTAAAATTTCACGTTTTTAACATTTTCTTAATTCCATTGACTCTAACATGTCCCAAATAATTATTTAAGCTTACATGAATTTTCTCATATTTTTGTTTTGCTTAAATCGAGGACTTTTTAATTAATCTTTAAATATAACGTATTAATGCGTTTCAATTAAGAATAAAACCGAACTTTAATATAAATTCCCATATATAAAATTAGACTTTTAATAATTATTTGAGCTTAAATATAATTTTCCATAATTTTATAAAGCTTAAAACTAGGATTTTCAATTAATTCTTTAATTATCATTTCGTGAGGCGATTAAATCTCGGAAAAATCCAGAACTCATTATTTTGATCCCAAATTTTAAAAATAATTTTTTATTATCTATCCGACCCTTTTGAGCCATAAAACATACCGGTGGACACATGGTTCCAATTTTAGCCTTTTAATTTTCGTTTTTGACACATATTCAAACACACCGAACCATCTCCCAAATTACTCGAACCACGCCTGAGCCGCCTCGAGCCAAACCCGAGCCAACCCATCAAGGAACCCTCCTGACAAAGCCCAAGCCCCTGAACCTAGCCCTGGCTCGCTCAAACTCACTTGGAAAGTGACCCACATTCTACATGTTTTGTGAGTGAGACTCCCATGTGTTAACAATAGGACTCCTAGCTAGTCTAGGACTTCTTCCAACCCTTAACCACCGAGCCCCACTGACCTTATCCATCCCTGGACCACGCTCGGACCCAGCACAGGCCAGCCCAAACCCTAAAACCCAGCAGCGAAGCTCCTGAACTAGTGGAAGCACCCGTTGCGCCTTGCTTCCCTCATGTTCTCTCGTTTCCTCTCAAGCCAGCAGCCACCCAAGCCACAGCAGCCCCTGCCCAGACCCTTGTGCACCCTCTTAGGACCCCAAGGACCTAGCTTAGCCCAGCCCAAAATCCCCTGGCCGAGCCACCTACTCCCTGCGCAGCAACACACACACACCAGCGTGTTCTCCTTGCTGCTCTCGGGTGGAGTCCTAGCGTGCTAGGACTCTTTCTCATCCCCTAACCGAGACCCAGATGTGACCCAAACTAGGCCATGCATCAATTTTCCATTGAACTTGAGCCCCCATGATAAAAAACAGGAAGTTGGCTCCAGCTTTAACGTTTCTTTTTTGCAACGTTTGTGTGTGTGTTCTAGACCTTTAATATAACAGCCCGAAAATTCGTGTTTGAATAATTGCGGAAAAATTAAAAATTTTCTTTGTAAGATAAGTAAAATGCCTCATTCATAAAATAGACCGTTAAATAAAGTTTAATTGTTGAAAATAGCAGCGTAAGAAATTATTTGTTTGCAAAAGAACAATTTAAGAATAATCCAACAACGGATATACTGTTTGAGCATAAAAATGGTAAATGCAAAAATGAGGTCCTCGGGTTCCACTACTTCCGACCCAAGCTAGCTCACTGGTCCCCGCCCTCGGCCCCGGCATCATCAGTACCTACAACAATCAAGTCTAGTGAGTCTAAAGACTCAACATGCATATATCGTAAATAACGAGTAAATATAGTAAAAATATCATGAGAGTAAAAATATCATGTCATGAGGCACAATGTGAAAATAACATATCATGAGCAATTATAATATGTGCATAACTGAACTGAAAGTCATAGTGAAAATGTTTGCTCCTTGGAGCCCTGTACTGAAATAACCTGTAATAAATTTTCTTTTGAGATTATGGTCTACGCGAGTGGCCCCTGCACTGAAACTGACCGGTAACTGGCGACCGGATAATAAAATGTTCCCATGACCGGTAACTGGCGACCGGGTAAAATAATGAACATCTGATCAGACTATGCCACAGTATATTGGGTGATACAAACTGAACTGACCGGTAACTGGCAAACGGACCGGTAACTGGAGACCGGATTTAGCAATAATCCCATGATAGTGAAATGGCCATAAACAATATCGCATAATCTAAAAAATGAACATTTTTTTTTATTTTTTTATGCACGTAATATAATTAAATGGCACAATTAAATATCCTACAATAATTTACTGCTTGGATTGGATCGCTCCCAGGCTCGCTGCAACCTAAATAATGCCATGAAAAATATGCAATAGATTTATGGGACCAAACTATGCAATAACATCCAAAAAATGAGACAAGTGCGTATAATGACTTCGTATTTAATCATGACTCCGAATGTAAAGGCCCGAAAAACCCTTGCTTGAAAAATGTGCGGAAAATTAAAAATTTTTCTTTTAAAATAAATGATGTGCCTCATCCATAAAATCAACTGATGAATCAAGTTCAATGTTTAAAACATAGCAGCGGAAGAAAATAAATTTTGTCAACAATGATAATTTAACAAAAAATATCCAACGACTGATAAAAATTGTTTGCGGAATAAAATAACAACTGCTGCACTGAGGTCCTCGGGTGCCACTACTGCCGACCCAAGCTGGCTCACTGGTCCCCGCCCTCGGCCCTAGCCTCATCAGTACCTACAACAATCAAGTCTAGTGAGCCTAAAGACTCAGCATGCAAATATCGTAGGTAACGAGTAAAAACTGAAGTAAAGTGTGCATGGGATAAAATATCATGTCATGAGGCATAATGAAATAATCTGTACTGAGCAATTATAATACGTGCATAACTAAACTGATAATCACAGTAAAAATGTTTGCTCCTTGGAGCCCTGTACTGAAATAACTGGTAAAATTTTTCTGTTGAGATTATGGTCTACGCCTGTGGCCCCTGCACTAAGCTGAACTAATCGGTAACTGGCTACCGGGGAGTCTGAAACTTAACTGAGCTGGCCGGTCACTGGCGACCGGGTGGTACCAAACTGAACTGAGCGGTCACTGGCGACCGTATAAAATAATACTCCCACATAGTGAATGAACCACAAGCCATATCGCATAAATCTCAAAAATAATCATTTTCTATTTTCATGCACGTAATATAATTAACTGGCATAATGAAAAATCTTGTAATTTTACCAACTGGATTGGATTGGATCGTCCCCAGGCTCGCTGCAACCTAAATATGTCATGAAAAATATGCAATAGATTAAACTTGACCAACTATGCAATTTAAGTTAAAAAAATGCGACTATGACGCCTAATGACTTCGTATTTAACCATGACTCCGAGTCAACCCGAACCAACACTGAACCGTCGTTTATTCATGATTAAAATACACTTAAAATACTGAAATAATGCTCCGAAAATGATTAGGGTCGAAATCTAGGTGAAATGGAGGCCAAAACATGAAACGCTCTTTCGAGAGTCAATTTGGCACATCGCACCGTAAATTCTCGTACGACCTCAACAATGATCCGAATAACGAACGGTCAAAAACATGACCTTCCCAACTCAAAGGGGCACTGTTCAGCCCAAGGCCATAGGTTAAAAGCCAACCGAGAACTCGAACGAGCCTCCGAACCGACACAGCAACTTGCTGTAAATTCCAGCAGCTGTACCATCGCGTAACTTGTATTGTTTTCGAGACTACCGGCCATTGGGGGCGTGAACCACCGATCAGAGACTCTTACCAACATCCCAAGGAGTGATTTGAACCATGGCTAAGGGCCCTAGGCCCGCCACAATCCGCATCACACCATAACTCAACCAAAACTCCAACCGAGAACCAACGTGCATGCGTGTGTAGTGTTTTCTTAGATCGATGTCTTGCGTGGTTCCAATGGCCATTTGATTGACCATGGCACGATCTAGACATATAGGGGCATGGTATGAACCGTGGATATGGGCCATAGGCCAACCAAGATCCATACCAAGCAACCAAAAACCGAAACCATATGCTGAACCAATGAAGAAGCCGAATGGGGAAAGGGGCTGTTCTTGTTGATTTGATTAAAACCGATGCACCATGGAACAAGCCACCAAAAGGGCGACTTAGTCACGTCTTAGACATGCTAGGGGAGTGATCTAACCATGGCTAAGAGCCCTTAGGGCAGCCAAAATCAGATCAAACCCTCATGACAGGAAACTGAAATTTTCGAACACCATTTTCTGCACCTATGGGGCTTGCTGTCATTTCGGTTTTTCCAGCAAGCATGGGACTGAAACAAACGTTCTAACATGGCCCTAACATGTCCTAGTACATGTCCATATGCAGCCTCGAGCCCCTGGGACGAGCCATCTCTGAAATCGAACAAACATACCAAATCGTGAAGCATTAAAGCACTCGAAAAATCTGTGCAGAAAGTTTTAAGAATATGCTATGCATATTTCGGTTTTCATGATAAAAAAATCATGCACATGTGATATTAAAAATTCAGTATATGACTTGATTGAGGTTTGAAAGAAATCTAGACATGCCTGGTTTCGTTTCGAAAGGAAAAGAACGAAACGACGACGACGCGGCACGGAGGAGGTGGAGCGCTTTCTCTTGATTCCCTTGGCTCTCGATTTTTCTCTCTTTTCCTCTAGCTAAGGCTCACGTTTTTTCCTACTGGATACACTCAAAATTTCGAAATAATGGAGGGGGAAATAAGTGGTTAAGAAGGTGAGGAGAAGGGTGCACAAAATGGGGAAGATCCAAGACCAAGTCTCCATGCATTTAATTTTGAATTTTAATTCTAGTTTGCTATCAAATGATCACTTGGGTGCTTCTAGAATGTAGTGGCCGAAATCTTGAGTTTATTAGACTAGGATAATGCTAAATATTTGCTTAATTAAGGTGGACCAAGAATAAAAAGATCATTATGCTAATTCAACCAAGAATGGGTCAAAACGGTGATGAGTTGGCAAGGGATTGGCTATCAACTTAGGGGCCGAAATTCACTTCTAAAAATGAATGGGGAGTGATGTTTAATTACTAAATTAATAACTCTTAAAAGCCTCACTAATCCCTTAAATAATTTAGTGAATAAAACCATTAATTATGCAACTTAAATGAGCTTATTTCTTAATCACCTCAAGCAACTTAAATGCATCCTCAAACCTCTTTAACTTAAACGAACTTACTTGCTAGATAAATCGACTTCTGGAATTATTTCTCAAATCTTAAATTCTATCTCAAAACTCCAACTCCAGTCCGGCCTCACTGAAATAACTGAAAATCAAACTACTGAAACGAAATAATAAAATAATTAACTTCAAATAAATGCATTAAAATAATCATGCAATGAAGTCTATTAAATTTAAAAAATCTAGAATTATGCATGGCTTATACGTAGACTGATTAACGGGTTCTACAATCCTTCTCCCCTTAAAAGAAATTTCGTCCTCGAAATTAGAACTCACCGAATAACTCGGGGTAACGCTCTCTCATCTCTTACTCAGACTCCCACGTAGCTTCCTCCTCAGAATGGTTAAGCCATTTGACTTTGACTCGCTTAACCAGCTTGTTCCGAAGATTCTTCTCCTGTCTGTCTAGGATCTGCACGGGTCTCTCCTCATAAGATAAGTTCGGAGTAAGCTACAACGGCTCGAAATTCAGCACATGCGAAGAATTTGCCATATACTTCCTCAGCATGGAGACGTGGAACACATTGTGTACTCCGGCCAGATTCGGCGGAAGAGCTACAAGATATGCTAGCGTCCCAACTCTGTCAAGGATCTCAAACGGTCCAATGAATCTCGGACTGAGCTTCCGTTTCTTCCCAAATCTCATGACACCCTTCATAGGTGCCACTTTCACAAAGACGTGATCGCCCACTGCAAACTCTAAATCTCTCATCCGCTGATCGGAATAACTCTTCTGTCGGCTCTGAGCGGTCCTCATCCTATCACGGATCTTGCCTACTACCTCTGCTGCCTACTGGACAATCTCTGGACCCAACTCTGTTCTCTCTCCTACCTCATCCCAATGAACAGGAGATCTGCACTTGCGGCCATACAGTGCTTCATACGGTGCCATACCAATAGAAGACTGGAAGCTGTTGTTATAGGTGAACTCTACCAATGGTAAGTTCGACTCCCAACTCCCAGAGAAATCAATGACGCAAGCACGAAGAAGATCCTCCAAAATCTGAATAACTCGCTCCGACTGCCCATCTGTCTGCGGATGGAAAGCTGTGCTAAACAGCAACTTCGTACCCAAAGTCGAATGTAAACTCTTCCAAAATGAGGAAGTGAATCTGGGATCTCTGTCGGATACGATCGAAACTGGAACACCATGAAGTCGGACTATCTCCCTGTTATACAGCTCTGCATACTGAATCATGGTGAATGTCGTCTTAATAGGCAAGAAGTGCGCTGATTTGGTAAGACGATCTACAATCAGCCAAATAGCATTCGATCCTCTGGTTGACTTCGGTAATCCGATCACAAAATCCATGGTAATGTTCTCCCACTTCCACTCGGGAATAGGAAGAGGCTTGAGCAAACCTGCTGGTCTCTGATGCTCGGCCTTCACTAACTGACAGGTCAGACACTCGGACGCAAACCGTCTGATGTCCTTCTTCATACCAGGCCACCAATACAATAGCTGCGGATCTTTGTACATCTTCGTACTCCCAGGGTGAATGGAGTACGGGGACATTTGGGCCTCTGATAAGATGTCTGCTTAGATAGAATCACTGCTAGGAACCCATATCCTGTCTCGGTATCTCACAATACCGTCGGTGACTGTATACAAGACACTGCCCTTGGCTTCATCTCTCTTCTTCCACTGTGCCAATTGCTCATCTTCTAACTGTCCACTGCGAATACGGTCCATAAGGGAAGACTGAATGGTCAAGGTAGATAGACGAGGAACTCTACCTCGAGGGTAAGTCTCAAGATCAAACCTCTGCATCTCAATCTGAAGAGTTTTCTGAATCGTAAATGAGCCATCACTGCGACTTTTCTGCTCAGAGCATCTGCAACTACATTAGCTTTACCCGGGTGGTAGCTAATGTCACAGTCGTAGTCTTTCACAAGCTCCAACCAACGCCTCTGACGCATGTTCAGCTCCTTCTGCGTAAAGAAATACTTGAGGCTCTTGTGGTCGGTAAAGATCTGGCATTTCTCTCCATACAGATAGTGTCTCCAAATCTTCAAGGCAAAAACTACTGCGGCCAACTCTAGATCATGGGTGGGGTAGTTCTTCTCGTGGATTTTCAGCTGTCGAGAAGCATATGCTATCACTCTCCCATGCTGCATCAATACTGCGCCAAGACCGAGCTTCGAAGCATCGGTATACAGAACAAACTCGCCGGGTCCTGACGGTGTGGCAAAAACTGGTGCTTAAATAAGAGCTTGCTTCAAAGTATCGAAGCTCTTCTGACAGTCATCGCTCCACACAAACTTCACATTTTTCTTGGTCAGTGCTGTTAGTGGAACGGCAATGGAGGAGAATCCCTGAATGAATTTTCTGTAATATCCTGCTAGCCCAAGAAAACTGCGGATCTCGGATGTATTCTGCGGCACAACCCAATCTCTGACTGCAGCGACTTTCGCTGGGTCTACCTCAATGCCACTGCTAGAAACAATGTGGCCTAATAACGCCACCTTCTCTAACCAGAATTCGCACTTACTGAACTTTGCGAATAACTTGTGCTTCTGCAAGGTCTGCAGAACTGTGATCAGATGTCTCCTGTGATCCTCCTGATTCTTGGAGTAGACGAGAATGTCGTCTATGAACACTATCACAAACTGATCGAGGTACGGCTGAAATACGCGATTCATGAGATCCATGAAGATCGCTGGCGCATTCGTCAGACCAAACGGCATCACAAGGAACTCGTAGTTACCGTAACGAGTCCTGAAAGCAGTCTTGGAAACATCAGCATCTCTCACCCTCAACTGGTGATAACCCGAACGCAGATCAATCTTGGAGAAAATCGAAGCTCCCTGCAATTGGTCAAACAGATCCTCGATCCTCAGAAGTGGGTACTTGTTCTTCACTGTAACCCTGTTCAACTCCCGGTAGTCAATGCAAAGCCTCATAGAGCCATCCTTCTTCTTCACAAATAAGACCGGCGCGCCCCATGGAGAAAAGCTCGGGCGAATGAACTCCTTGTCGAGAAGTTCCTGAATCTGTTTCTTAAGCTCTGCCATCTCTGTCGGTGCTAGTCGGTACGGCGCTTTGGATATCGGAGCCGTACCTTGCATAAGCTCGATGGAAAACTCCACCTCTCTCTCGGGTGGTATGCCAGAGACGTCTTCGGGAAAAACGTCTAAGAAATCTCTGACAATCGGAACATCTGAGGCTGACTGGCTGGGTTCCTCGAGGACAGATAAAAAGGTCGCTAGAAATGCCCGACACCCTCTATGCATGAGCTTCCTAGCCTGAACATATGGAATAATGCGCGGTAAAGGAAAGTACCTGTCCGGCTCAAATAAGAATTGGTCCATTTCAGGCGGTCGGACAAGAACAGATCTCCGCTGGAAGTCTATCAACACTCTGTTCCTCAATAGCCAGTCCATCCCTAGGATGATGTCAAATTCTGGCATCGGTAGCACGATCAGATCCGCATAAACAAGGTTACCATGCAACTCCATATCTATATCTCGGATAACATTGGTAGCTGCCATCTCCTCGCCTGATGGCAACACTACTGAAAAGGCTATGTCTAGCCTAATGGTCTTGATCTTGAGAAAGTTTGCAAAGACCTCCGAAATAAACGAGTGAGTGGCCCCTGAATCTATCAAGGCCTTGGTAGCGGAACCAGATATAAAAATTCTCCCTGAAAGATCGGAACTCTAAGTTGAATCCCACTACAAGAACTAAACTTATAGTCATGCAAAGGTCAAGGTTCTTCTAGCTTAATTCCCCCGAAATAAATCTGAGTAGAGCATGCAATCCTATAACAGTTCTAAGTTTAAAAATCTAAATCCCGATTCCCAAAACGCTGAAATTCGAATAATAACTCAATGCTTAAAGGTACCTGTCAACAACATAGTCTCCGGGTTTGTTTCCACTGCATGGAGAGCAAAAACTCTGCCTTGAGTAGGCAGATGTCTCTGAGGGCACTGCAGCAACACGTGGTCTGGACTGCCACACTTAAAACACTTTCTTGAGCCAGCCATACACGCTCCAGGATGGCGGCGTTAGCACCTGGGACAGACTGGGTGCTCAAAAGTCCTCGGGGCTGGATGCCCCTGCTGCTGCTGCGGCTGCTGGCCTCTGATTCTAGGCGGCCCATGAAATGGCCTCTTGTTTTGCTGTTGATGCTGATGAGGAGGAGGGTGGTGTGGTACCTGGGCTGGGCGCTTGCCCTGGCGATCCCTCTCGATATCCCGCAGATCCTGCTCTGCGGCTAGGGCTTTGGAGACCGCAATCTCATAAGTAGCAGGGTCAGACACCCTAACATCCCGGCGCAAGATCGGCCGTAGGCCCACCAGGAAATGCATCAACTTAGCTCTGGCATCATTTGCTATCAAGGGCACAAAGTGGCAGCCCCTCTCGAACTTACGGATGAACTCCATAACCGTCATATCTCCTTGCCTCAGACTCATAAACTCGGTGGTTAACCTGGTGCGAACTTCCACCGCAAAATACTTGGAGTAGAAAACCTCCGTGAAGCGTGTCCATGAAAGTGTAGCCAAGGTCAAGGCTACCGACGCTCCTTCCCACCATAAGCGGGCGTCTCCAGTGAACAGATAGGTGGCACAACGGACTCGGTCTGCGTCTCCCAGCACCATAAACTCGAAGATGTCCTCGAGGGATTTGATCCATCCCTCAGCAATCATGGGGTCAGACGTCCCAGAAAACTCTTTCGGACGCATCTTCATAAACCTCTCATAAACAGCCTCGGGCCCTGTCGGCCTGGCTGCAGCTGCGGCATTGTTCCCTGCAAACTGTGCGAAGAACTGCGTCATCCCAGCTAGCATCTGGGCATTCATGTCAGGTGGGGGTGGAGGTGGAGGTCGAGGAGGAGGAGGAGGTGTCTGCCTCTCTTGTCTCTGATCGTCATCGTCCTCGCGACGGTGCTCGCCACCACCTCTCGGACTTCCTACTTGGCGTCTAGGGGGCATACTCTTCCAACATAACCCATACGTAACTAACATGCATAATTCCATAATTTATTTGAAATGAACACTGAAATACTGAAAAACTGGTCGAAATTATTTCATGGAAGCATGCTGGCAAAATAATTCATGCTTTAAATAAAATGCTGAACTGTAAAACTTACAGACCGAAGACGTGGCTTCGTGAGCTTCTCGCGGTCAGTAGTAGTGTAACCCTATACAGAACCACCACTCTGATACCAACTGTAAAGGCACGAAAAATCCTTGCTTGAAAAATTTGCGGAAAATTAAAAATTTTTCTTTTAAAATAAATGGAGTGCCTCATCCATAAAATCAACTGATGAATCAAGTTCAATGTTTAAAACATAACAGCGGAAGAAAATAAATTTTGCCAACAATGATAATTTAAAAAAAAATATCCAACGACTGATAAAAATTGTTTGCGGAATAAAATAACAACTGCTGCACTGAGGTCCTCGGGTGCCACTACTGCCGACCCAAGCTGGCTCACTGGTCCCCGCCCTCGGCCCTGGCCTCATCAGTACCTACAACAATCAAGTCTAGTGAGCCTAAAGACTCAGCATGCAAATATCGTAGATAACGAGTAAAAACTGAAGTAAAGTGTGCATGGGATAAAATATCATGTCATGAGGCATGCTGAAAATAATCTGTACTGGGCAATTATAATACGTGCATAACTGAACTGATAATCACAGTAAAAATGTTTGCTCCTTGGAGCCCTGTACTGAAATAACTTGTAAAATTTTTCTGTTGAGATTATGGTCTACGCCTGTGGCCCCTGCACTAAGCTGAACTGATCGGTAACTGGCTACCGAGGAGTCTGAAACTGAACTGAGCTGGCCGGTCACTGGCGACCGGGTGGTACCAAACGGAACTGAGCGGTCACTGGCGACCGTATAAAATAATACTCCCACATAGTGAATGAACCACAAGCCATATCGCATAAATCTCAAAAATAATCATTTTCTATTTTCATGCACGTAATATAATTAACTGGCATAATGAAAAATCCTGTAATTTTACCAACTGGATTGGATTGGATCGTCCCCAGGCTCGCTGCAACCTAAATATGTCGTGAAAAATATGCAATAGATTAAACTCTACCAACTATGCAATTTAAGTTAAAAAAATGCGACTATGACGCCTAATGACTTCGTATTTAACCATGACTCCGAGTCAACCCTGAACCAACACTGAACCGTCGTTTATTCATGATTAAAATACACTTAAAATACTGAAATAATGCTCCTAAAATGATTAGGGTCGAAATCTAGGTGAAATGGAGGCCAAAACATGAAACGCTCTTTCGAGAGTCAATTTGGCACATCGCACCGTAAATTCTCGTACGACCTCAACAATGATCCGAATCACGAACGGTAAAAAACATGACCTTCCCAACTCAAAGGGGCACTGTTCAGCCCAAGGCCATAGGCTAAAAGCCAACCGAGAACTCGAACGAGCCTCCGAACCGACACAGCAACTTGCTGTAAATTCCAGCAGCTGTACCATCGCGTAACTTGTATTGTTTTCGAGACTACCGGCCATTGGGGGCGTGAACCACCGATCAGAGACTCTTACCAACATCCCAAGGAGTGATTTGAACCATGGCTAAGGGCCCTAGGCCCACCACAATCCGCATCACACCATAACTCAACCGAAACTCCAACCGAGAACCAACGTGCATGCGTGTGTAGTGTTTTGCTTAGATCGATGTCTTGGGTCGTTCCAGTGGCTATTTGATTGACCATGGCACGATCTAGACATATAGGGGCTTGGTATGAACCGTGGATATGGGCCATAGGCCAACCAAGATCCATACCAAGCAACCAAAAACCGAAACCATATGCTGAACCAATGAAGAAGCCGAATGGGGGAAGGGGCTGTTCTTGTTGATTTGATTAAAACCGATGCACCATGGAACAAGCCACCAAAAGGGCGACTTAGTCACGTCTTAGACATGCTAGGGGAGTGATCTAACCATGGCTAAGAGCCCTTAGGGCAGCCAAAATCAGATTAAACCCTCATGACAGGAAACTGAAATTTTCGAACACCATTTTCTGCACCTATGGGGCTTGCTGTCATTTCGGTTTTTCCAGCAAGCATGGGACTGAAACAAACGTTCTAACATGGCCCTAACATGTCCTAGTACATGTCCATATGCAGCCTCGAGTCCCTGGGACGAGCCATCCCTGAAATCGAACAAACATACCAAATCGTGAAGCATTAAAGCACTCGAAAAATCTGTGCAGAATGTTTTAAGAATATACTATGCATATTTCGGTTTTCATGATAAAAAAATCATGCACATGTGATATTAAAAATTCAGTATATGACTTGATTGAGGTTTGAAAGAAATCTAGACATGCCTGGTTTCGTTTCGAAAGGAAAAGAACGAAACGACGACGACGCGGCACGGAGGAGGTGGAGCGCTTTCTCTTGATTCCCTTGGCTCTCGATTTTTCTCTCTTTTCCTCTAGCTAAGGCTCACGTTTTTTCCTACTGGATACACTCAAAATTTCGAAATAATGGAGGGGGAAATAAGTGGTTAAGAAGGTGAGGAGAAGGGTGCACAAAATGGGGAAGATCCAAGACCAAATCTCCATGCATTTAAATTTTGAATTTTAATTCTAGTTTGCTATCAAATGATCACTTGGGTGCTTCTAGAATGTAGTGGCTGAAATCTTGAGTTTATTAGACTAGGATAATGCTAAATATTTGCTTAATTAAGGTGGACCAAGAATAAAAAGATCATTATGCTAATTCAACCAAGAATGGGTCAAAACGGTGATGAGTTGGCAAGGGATTGGCTATCAACTTAGGGGCCGAAATTCACTTCTAAAAATGAATGGGGAGTGATGTTTAATTACTAAATTAATAACTCTTAAAAGCCTCACTAATCCCTTAAATAATTTAGTGAATAAAACCATTAATTATGCAACTTAAATGAGCTTATTTCTTAATCACCTCAAGCAACTTAAATGCATCCTCAAACCTCTTTAACTTAAACGAACTTACTTGCTAGATAAATCGACTTCTGGAATTATTTCTCAAATCTTAAATTCTATCTCAAAACTCCAACTCCAGTCCGGCCTCACTGAAATAACTGAAAATCAAACTACTGAAACGAAATAATAAAATAATTAACTTCAAAGAAATGCATTAAAATAATCATGCAATGAAGTCAATTAAATTTAAAAAATCTAGAATTATGCATGGCTTATACGTAGACTGATTTACGGGTTCTACAACGAACCAACACTGAAACATCATATAGTCATGATTATAATACACTTAAAATGATGAGATTATGCTCCTAAAATGGTGAGGGTCGAAATCTAGGTGAATGGAGGCCAAAACATGAAACGCTCTTTCGAGAGTCAATTTGGCACATCGCACCGTAAATTTTCGTACGACCTCAAAAATGATCTGAATCACAAACGGCCAAAAACATGACCTTCCAAACTCGATGAGGAACTGTCCAGTCTAAGGCCATAGGCTAAAAGCCAACCAAGAACTCAAACGAAGCCTGAGAACAACAGCACGCTTGCTGTCAAAATTACAGCAGCTGCACATTTGCTTTTATTGTGTCGTTTTCGATACTACCGGCCATTGGGGCTTGAACCAACGATCAGAGACTCTTACCAACATCCTAAGGAATGGTTTGAACCATGGCTAAGGGCCCTAGGCCAGCCACAATCCGAACCACACCAGAAACAAGACCACACTCCTAGCCGAAAACGTAATCTGCGCGCTTGGGGAGTTTTGCTTCGTTTGCTATCATGGACCTTTCCAGTGGCCATTTGGTTGACCATGGCACAATTAGACATCTTGGTGTATGGTATGAACCGTGGCTAAGGGCCATAGGCCAACCAATATCCACACCAATCCACAAAAATTCGAAACACACATGCTGTACAAATGAAGAGCCCGAAATGGGGAAGGGGATGTTCTTGAGTTATTTTGTAAAAACCGATTCACCATGGACCAAGCCACCAAAAGGGCGACTTTGTCATGTCTTAGACATGCTAGGGAAGTGATCTAACCATGGCTATATGCCTTGTGGAAGCCCAGATCAGATCCATCCCCTTGACAGCACACAACAGATTTTTCGAAAACTCAAATGGACAAGATTGAAGAGTTGCTGTCAAATTCGAATTCTATCATGCATGGGGCTTGTTTGAATGGACCAACATGGTCTTGACACACCCTATTATGTGTCTAGATGTAGCCTAGTGAGCCTGGAGACGAACCATCCACATGAAACATCAAAACAAGAGAACCCGTGAAGAGCATCATGAAAGTCGAAATCTGAATGTGTGATTTTTCTGAAAATTTCTTGCTATGTTTCGGTTTTTGCATGAAATGATGATCATGAAACATAAAAATAATGATAGTAGGACTTGATTGAAGAGTCAAGGAAGAATATATGCATGCCTGGTTTCGTTTGAATGAAAACGAAAGAATGAGACGATACGGCACGGAGGAGGTTGAGCGCTTTCTTTTCTTGCTACCTTGCTCTCGATTTTTCTCTCCTTACTCTCACTGAATTCTCACAATTTTTAACACTGAAATGGCTATGGATTTCGGTGATGGAGAGGAGAAATATTGGTTAAGGGAGTGAGGGAGATGTGTGCAAAAATATAGGGAAAAAATCAAGACCAAGTCTCCACCTTTTTGAATTTTGAATTGGTTTGCTAACAAATGATTATTGGATGAATCTAGAATGTGGTGACCGAATTCCTCATGCTATCTAGACTAGGATAATGCTTATTAGTTAATTAATTAAGGTTGCTCAATAATTAAAAATATTAGTGTAAAGGCCTAAATATCCTTACTTGGAAAATTTGAGGAAAAATTGAAATTTTTCTTTTTAAATAATTAAAATTGCCTCCTTCATAAATGAACTTATAAATAAAGTTTAATGTTCAATGTGGCAGCGGAAGAATTAACATTTTTGAAATAACAGTAAAAAGTTTTTCCAACAATAATTAAAATGTTTGAGCCATCAATTAAAAATAAATGCTGAACTGAGGTCCTTGGGTCCTACTACTGCCAACTCGAGCCTGCTCACTGGTCCCCGCCCTCGGCCCCGACATCATCAGAACCTACAACAATCAAGTCTAGTGAGTCTAAAGACTCAACATGCATATATCGTAAATAACGAGTAAATACTATAGTAAAATTTCATGGAATAAAATGTCATGTCATGAGGCATATCGAAAAAGTGTCGTGTCATGATTAATTATAATACGTGCATAACTGAACTGAAAATATCATGGTAAAAATGTTTGCTCCTTGGAACCCTGTACTGAAATAGCCTGTAATAATTTTCCTGGTGAGATTATGGTATACGCAAGTGGCCCCTGCACTGAAACTGACCAGTAACTGACGACCGGATAATAAAATGCTCCCATGACCAGTAACTGGCGACCGGATAAAATAGTAAACGTCTGATCAGACTGTAGCCACAGTATACTGGGTGAAATAAACTCAACTGACCGGTAACTGGCGACCGGATTTAGCAATAATCCCATGATAGTGTAATGGCCACAAGAAATATCGCATAATCTCAAAAATAAACATTTTATATATTTATGCACGTAATATAATTAAATGGCACAATTAAATATCCTGAAATAATTTACTGCTTGGATTGGATCGCTCCCAGGCTCGCTGCAACCTAAATATGTCATGAAAAATATGCAATAGATTTATGGGACCAAACTATGCAATAACATTCTAAAATGTGACAATTACGCCTACCGACTTCGTATTTAATCATGACTCCGAACCAACCCGAACCAACACTGAACCGTCATGTAGTCATGATTAAAATACGCCTAAAATGATAAAATAATGCTCCTAAAATGGTGAGGGCCGAAATCTAGGTGAATGGAGGCCAAAACATGAAAACGCTCTTTCGAGAGTTAATTTGACACATCGCACCGTAAATTCTCGTACGACCTCAAAAGTGATCTGAATGACAAACGGTCGAAAACATGACCTTCCTAACTCAATGAGGCACTGTCCAGTCCAAGGCCATAGGCTAAAAGCCAACCGAGAACTCGAACGAGCCACCGAACCGACACAGCAAGTTGCTCTCCCAAAAATACAGCAACTGTGCTTGGTTTGCTTGCGTCGTTTGCGAGGCTAATTGCCATTGGGGCTTGAACCACCGACCAAAACCTCTTACCAACATCCCAAGGAATGATTTGAACCATTTCTAGGGGCCCTAGGCTAGCCACAATCCTCACCATTCTAGCAACCAACCGAAAAGATTCACCCGAGAACACCTTTGCGCGCGTGAGGGGTGTTGTGCTATGCTTGCTGTCTCGTGTCGTTCCAGTGGCCATTTGATTGACCATGGCACGACCTAGACATCTTGGGGTATGGTATGAACCGTGGCTAAGGGCCATAGGCCAACCAAGATCCACACCAAACCAACCAAAACTGAAACGCGTATGTTGTACCAATGAAGAAGCCGAATGTGGGGGAGGGGCTGTTCTAACGTTTTATTTAAAAACCGATTAGCCATGGACCAAGCCACCATAAGGGCAACTTAGTCACGTCATAGACATGCTAGGGAAGTGATCCAACCATGGCTATAGGCCTTGGGGCAGCCATGATCAGATCTATCCCTCATGACAGCAAAACCGAAATTGTGAGACACAAAATGGCACCGATGGAAAGCTGCTGTCATTATCGAATTCCAGCAATCATGGGGACTGAAATAATGGACTAAATTGATCCTAATCCAAGCTAGAACATGTCTAGATGTCGCCTTGGGAGCCTGGGGTCGAGCCATTCACCTGAAACATCACAACAAGCGAAAACCGTGAAAAGCATCAAGAAGTCAAAAATTCTGCATGTGATGTTTTCTAAAAATTCTGATGTATTCGGTTCTTGCTCATTAAAACATGATCATATAATGAAAATAAGTGATATTAGGACTTGATTGAAGAGTCAAGGAAGAATATATGCATGCCTGGTTTCGTTTGAAAGAAAAACGAAAAGAACAAGACGATCCGGCAGGGAGAAGGTGGAGCGCTTTCTATTCTACCTAGCTTGCTCGATTTTCTCTCTTCTTTTCTCTAGTGCTAGCCACGATTTTTCCTTCTCAAAACACTCTGAATTTCGGTGGTGGAGGGGGGATAATAGTGGTTAAAAGTGTGGAGGAGAATGGTGCAAAATATAAGGGCCAAATCAAGACCAAGTCTCCCTCAATTTGAATTTTGAATTGTTGTTTGATATCAAGTCTTCTTGGATGGATCTAGAAAGGTGATGGCCGAAAATCCTTGCTAATCTAGACTAATATAAGCTCATTAATTAATTAATTAAGGTGGACTAATAATAAAAGAAAGATTAGCATGTTAACATGCCAAAAAGAATGGGTCAAAAGGGTGATGAGTTGGCATGGAAAAGTCTAGATACAAAAAGGGGTGGCCGAAATTTTACTTCTTAAAGAAGGGAATTTATTTTCTAACTAGTAAATTTATAACCCTTAAAAGCCTCACTAATCCTTTAATTAATTTAGTGAATTAATCCCTTGATTATTGGAACTTAAATGAACTTATTTCCTATTCACCTCAAGTAATTTAAATAATTCCTTAAACTTCCTTTCTAACTTAAATGAACTAACTTGTTAGCTAAAATAAATCCTGGAAATGTGTCTCGAATCTTAAATTCTATCTCACAACTCCAACTCCAGTCCGGCCTCACTGAAATAACTGAAATGATAAAAATCAAACTACTGCATGAAATAATAAAATAATTAACTTCAAATACTCATGCAAAAAAATCATTTAAAATACTAGAATTATGCATGGCTTATACGTAGTCTAAGTTACGGATTCTACAATCCTTCCCCCCTGAAAAAAATTTCGTCATCGAAATTAAAACTCACCGAATAACTCGGGGTATCGACTCCTCATCTCCGACTCAGACTCCCACGTAGCTTCCTCCTCAGAATGGTTAAGCCATTTGACTTTGACTCGCCTAACCAGCTTGTTCCGAAGCTTCTTCTCCTGCCTGTCTAGGATCTGCACTGGCCTCTCCTCATAAGATAAGTTCGGAGTAAGCTGCAACGGCTCGAAGTTCAGCACATGCGAAGGATTCGCCATATACTTCCTCAGCATAGAGACGTGAAATACATTGTGTACTCCGGCCAGATTCGGCGGAAGAGCCACACGATAAGCTAGCATCCCCACTCTGTCAAGGATCTCAAATGGTCCAATAAATCTCGGACTGAGCTTCCCTTTCTTCCCAAATCTCATCACACCCTTCATAGGTGCCACCTTCACAAAGACATGGTCGCTGACTGCAAACTCTAATTCTCTCCTCCTCTGATCTGCATAACTCTTCTGTCGACTCTGAGCAGTCCTCATTCTCTCACGGATCCGGGCTACTACGTCGACAGTCTGCTGAATAATATCTGGACCCAACTTTGCTCTCTCTCCTACTTCATCCCAATGAACAGGAGATCTACACTTGCGGCCATATAAAGCTTCATACGGAGCCATACCAATGGAATCCTGGAAGCTATTGTTGTAGGTGAACTCTGCCAATGGCAAGTTCGACTCCCAACTCCCAGAGAAATCAATGACGCAAGCACGGAGAAGATCCTCCAAAATCTGAATGACTCGCTCTGATTGCCCATCTGTCTGCGGATGGAAAGCTTTGCTAAACAGCAACTTCGTACCCATAGTCGAATGCAAGCTCTTCCAAAATGAGGAAGTAAATCTGGGATCTCTATCAGATACGATAGATACTGGAATGCCATGAAGTCGGACTATCTCTCGGATATACAACTCCGCATACTGAACCATGGTGAAAGTCGTCTTAATAGGCAAGAAGTGCGCTGATTTGGTAAGACGATCAACAATCACCCAGATGGCGTTCGATCCTCTGGCTGACCTCGGAAATCCGGTCACAAAATCCATGGTGACGTTCTCCCACTTCCACTCAGGAATAGGAAGAGGCTTGAGCAAACTTGCTGGTCTATGATGCTCGGCCTTCACTAACTGGCAAGTCAGACACTCGGATACAAATCGTCTGATATCCTTCTTCATCCCTGGCCACCAATACAGTAGCTGCAGATCCTTGTACATCTTCGTACTCCCTAGATGAATAGAGTACGATGACGTATGGGCTTCTGATAAGATATCTGCTCGGATAGAATCACTGCTAGGAACCCATATCCTGTCTCGGTATCTCACAATACCATCACTGACTGAATACAAGACACTGCCCTTGGCCTCATCCCTCTGCTTCCACTTTGCTAACTGCTCCTCTGATGACTGACCACTGCGAATACGGTCCAGAAGAGAAGACTGAATGGTCAAGGTAGATAGACGGGGAACTCTACCTTGAGGATAAGTCTGAAGATCAAACCTCTGCATCTCAATCTGAAGAGGTCTCGACACTGTCAAATGAACCATCTCTGCGACTTTTCTGCTCAATGCATCCGCAACTACATTAGCTTTACCCGAGTGGGAGCTAATGTCACTGTCATAATCCTTCACTAGCTCCAACCAACGCCTCTGGCGCATGTTCAGCTCCTTCTGCGTAAAGAAATACTTGAGGCTCTTGTGGTCGGTAAAGATCTGGCACTTCTCTCCATACAGATAATGCCTCCAAATCTTCAAGGCAAAAACTACTGCGGCCAACTCTAGATCATGGGTAGGGTAGTTCTTCTCATGAGTCTTCAACTGTCTAGAAGCATATGCTATCACCTTCCCATGCTGCATCAATACTGCGCCAAGACCGAGCTTCGAAGCATCGGTATACAGAACAAACTCACCGGACCCTGACGGCACGGCTAAAACTGGTGCTGAGATAAGAGCTTGCTTCAAAGTATCGAAGCTCTTCTGACACTCCTCGCTCCAAACAAATTTCACATTCTTCTTTGTCAGTGTTGTGAGTGGCACTGCAATCGAAGAGAATCCCTTAATGAACTTCCGATAATATCCTGCTAAGCCAAGAAAACTGCGGATCTCTGATGCATTCTGTAGCACAACCCAATCTCTGACTGCTGCAACTTTCGCTGGGTCTACCTCAATGCCACTGCTGGATACAATGTGGCATAAGAACGCCACCTTCTCTAACCAGAATTCGCATTTACTGAACTTTGCGAATAATTTGTGCTTCTGCAATGTCTGCAACACTGTGGTCAGATGCCTGCTGTGATCCTCCCGACTCTTGGAGTAGACGAGAATGTCATCTATGAACACTATCACAAACTGGTCGAGGTACGGCTGAAATACGCGATTCATGAGATCCATGAAGATCGCTGGTGCATTCGTCAAACCGAACGACATAACAAGGAATTCGTAGTGACCATAACGAGTCCTGAAAGCTGTCTTTGAAACATCAGCATCTCTCACCTTCAACTGGTGATACCCGGAACGCAGATCAATCTTGGAGAAAATTGAAGCTCCCTGCAACTGGTCAAACAGATCCTCAATCCTCGGAAGTGGGTATTTATTCTTCATTTTAACCCTGTTCAACTCCCGATAGTCAATACAAAGCCTCATCGTGCCATCTTTCTTCTTAACAAACAAGACTGGCGCGCCCCAAGGTGAGAAACTAGGGCGAATGAACTCCTTGTCAAGATGTTCCTGAATCTGCTTCTTAAGCTCTGCCATCTCTGTCGGTGCAAGTCGGTACGGTGCTTTTGAGATCGGAGCCGTACCTGGCATAAGCTCGATGGAAAACTCCACTTCTCTCTCAGGTGGCATACCAGAGACGTCCTCAGGAAAAACTTCCAAGAAGTCTCTAACAATCCGAACATGTGAAGCTGACTGACTGGGCGCCTCGGGGACAGATACAAAGGTTGCTAGAACGCCCGACACCCTCTATGCATGAGCTTCCTAGCCTGAACATATGGAATAATACGTGGTAGACGAAAGTACTGTCTGGCTCAAATAAGAACTGTGTTATTCCAGGCGGTCGGACTAGAACAGATCTCCGCTGGAAGTCAATCAAAACTCTGTTCCGCAGTAGCCAATCCATCCCTAGTATAATGTCAAACTCTGGCATCGACAGTACGATCAGATCCGCATAAACAAGGTTGCCATGGAGCTCAAGATATATGTCTCGGATCACACTGGTGGCTGCCATCTCCTCGCCAGACGGCAGTACTACGGAATAGGCTATATCTAGCCCAATGGTCTTAACTTTGAGGAAATTAGCAAAGACCTCTGAAATGAATGAGTGAGTGGCCCCTGAATCTATCAAGGCCTTCGTAGCGAAACCGGATATAAAAATTCTCCCTGTCATCAGCATAGTATCGGGGTTCGTCTCCGTCACATGGAGAGCAAACAATCTGCCCTGGGTAGGCAGGTTCCTCTGAGGGCACTGCAGAAATAAGTGGTCTGGACTACCACACCTATAACACTTTCCTGAGCCATACAAACATGCTCCAGGATGGCGACGTGAACACTTAGGAAAGACTGGGCGCTTAGGAGCCCTCGGGGCTAGGCGTCCCCGCTGCTGCTGCTGGCCTCTATTTCTAGGCGGTCCGTGAAAAGGCCTCTTGTTCTGCTGCTGATGCTGCTGAGGAGGAGGGCGGTGCGGTACCTGGACTGGTCGCTTTCCCAAGCGATCTCTCTCGATATCCCGCAGATCCTGCTCTGCGGCTAGAGCTTTGGAGACAGCGACCTCATAATAAGTAGGGTCTGACACCCTAACATCACGGCGCAAGATCGGCCGTAGACCCACCAGAAAATGCATCATCTTGGCTCTAGCATCGTTTGCGATTAGGGGTACAAAATGACAACCCCTCTCGAACTTACGGATGAACTACGTAACAAGCATATCTCCTTGCCTCAAGCTCATAAACTCAGTGGTCAACCTGGTGCGCACTTCCTCAGCAAATTATTTGGAGTAGAACACCTCCGTGAAGCGCACCCAACTCAGCGTAGCCACGTTTAGGGCTACCGATGCTCCTTCCCACCATAAGCGGGCATCTCCTCCAAATAAGTAGGTGGCACATCGGACTCTGTCTGCTTCTCCAAGCTCCATGAACTCGAAGATAACCTCGAGGGACTTGATCCAGCCCTCAGCAATCATGGGGTCAGACGTCCCAGAAAACTCTTTCGGACGCATCTTCATGAATCTTTCGTAGACAGCCTCGGGCCCTGTCGGCCTGGTCGCCACAGCATTGTTCCCCGCAAACTGTGCGAAGAACTAAGTCATCCCAGCTAACATCTGGGCATTCATGTCCGGTGGAGGTGGAGGTGGTAAGTCTCTCTACTGTCTCGGCTCCTCTCTGTCCTCTCGACGAGGCTCATCCTCAGTAGGGCGCTCAAGGGTGCGTCTAGGGGGCATACTGTTCCGTACATAACCCATACGTAACTAACATGCATAATCCCATAATTTATTTAAATTTAAATACTGAACAAATAAAATGAATCTGGACATAAAATGCTTCATGAAATCATGCCGTTAAGAAAATAATTCATGCTTTAAACAAAATGCGTAAATATAAACTCACAGACCGAAGACGTGACTTCGTGAGCTTCTCGTGGTCAGTAGTAGTACAACCCTAAACAGAACCTGGCTCTGATACGATCTGTAAAGGCCTAAATATCCTTACTTGGAAAATTTGCGGAAAAATTAAAATTTTTCTTTTTAAATAATTAAAATTGCCTTCTTCATAAATGAACTTATAAATAAAGTTTGATGTTCAATGTGGCAGCGGAAGAATTAACATTTTTGAAACAACAGTAAAAAGTTTTTCCAACAATAATTAAAATGTTTGAGCCATCAATTAAAAATAAATGCTGAACTGAGGTCCTCAGGTCCTACTACTGCCGACTCGAGCCTGCTCACTGGTCCCCGTCCTCGGCCCCGGAATCATCAGAACCTACAACAATCAAGTCTAGTGAGTCTAAAGACTCAACATGCATATATCGTAAATAACGAGTAAATACTATAGTAAAATTTCATGGAATAAAATTTCAAGTCATGAGGCATATCGTAAAAGTATCGTGTCATGATTAATTATAATACGTGCATAACTGAACTGAAAATATCATGGTAAAAATGTTTGATCCTTAAAGCCCTGTACTGAAATAGCCTGTAATAATTTTCCTGGTGAGATTATGGTATACGCAAGTAGCCCCTACACTGAAACTGACCGGTAACTGGCGACCGGATAATAAAATGCTCCCATGACCGGTAATCTGAATGACAAACGGTCGAAAACATGACCTTCCTAACTCAATGAGGCACTGTCCAGTCCAAGGCCATAGGCTAAAAGCCAACCGAGAACTCGAACGAGCCACCGAACCGACACAGCAAGTTGCTGTCCCAAAAATACAGCAACCGTGCTTGGTTTGCTTGCGTCGTTTGCGAGGCTAATGGCCATTGGGGTTTGAACCACCGACCAAAACCTCTTACCAACATCCCAAGGAATGATTTGAACCATGGCTAGGGGCCCTAGGCCAGCCACAATCCTCACCATTCCAGCAACCAACCGAAAAGATTCACCCGAGAGCACCTTCGCGCGCCTGAGTGGTGTTGTGCTTTGCTTGCTGTCTCGTGTCGTTCCAGTGGCCATTTGATTGACCATGGCACGACCTAGACATCTTGGGGGTATGGTATGAACCGTGGCTAAGGGCCATAGGCCAACCAAGATCCACACCAAACCAACCAAAACTGAAACTCATATGTTGTACCAATGAAGAAGCCGAATGTGGGGGAGGGGCTGTTCTAACGTTTTATTTAAAAACCAATTAGCCATGGACCAAGCCACCAAAAGGGCGACTGCGTCACGTCATAGACATGCTAGGGAAGTGATCCAACCATGGCTATAGGCCTTGGGGCAGCCATGATCAGATCTATCCCTCATGACAGCAAAACCGAAATTGTGAGACACAAAATGGCACCGATGGAAAGCTGCTGTCATTATCGAATTCCAGCAAGCATGGGGACTGAAATAATGGACTAAATTGATCCTAATACATGCTAGAACATGCTATCTAGACTAGGATAATGCTTTTTAGTTAATTAATTAAGGTTGCTCAATAATTAAAAATATTAGCATGCTAAAACAACAAAGAATGGGTCAAAGGGTGAGTTGGCCATTGAATTGCTTAATATTCTAAGGTGGCCGAAATCATCAATAAAAATGAAGGGAAAGGTTGATTATTTGCTAAATTTATAACCCTTAAAAGCCTTACCTATCCTTTAATTAATTTAGTGAACTAACCCCTTAATTATGGAAATTAAATGAATTTATTTTTTACTCGCCTCAAGTAACTTAAATAATTCCTTAAACTTCTTTATTAACTTAAATTAACTTACTTGCTAGCTAAAATAAATTCTGAAAATGATTTCTAAATCTTAAATTTTATCTCTAAACTCCAACTCCACTCCGGCCTCACTGAATTAACTGAAATGATAAAAATCAAACTATTATGATAAAATAATTAAATTAAGGAAAAGCATTTAAATACTCATGCAATAAAAATCGTTTTAATTTAAATACTAGAATTATGTATGGCTTATACATAGTCTAAGTTACGGGTTCTACATTTTAACTTGTGTAAAACCAACCCTTTTTCGATTCCTAATCATGGCAGCCCCTTATATACATGTAAATCATGATTTTTGGATCAAAACCCAGCTTTAAAAATCCACCTTTGATACATGTACGAAAATATATCAAGGTGTTATTATTTTTCATGCAATTCATAAATAAATACATAATATGGTGTGATGATGTGTAGAGCCCAAACTTAGCACACGCATCTCATGCATTTATTTAATTATTAAATCATTTAATTAATTTTAAAAATGAGTTTTCAGCCATGCACGATTTATGTGAATGCATAATTTTAAATTATTTATGTTTATGTGATGCACGTTAAAATATTTTTCGAGTTTAACGTTTCAGGCGATTATTCGAGGCAGGACCGAGGAAAAAAGACCGATGACGAGTTGGCAAATTTTAAATGTGGTATTTTATTTTAAGTTGAAGTTAGGGCATTTTAAATAAATTCTAGAATTTTAGTATTTTAAAAGCCTAATATCTTGATTAGGTGATTTTTATTATGGTAATTTTTAAATATTTGCCACTTGTACATTCTAATTCAAATCTAGAGATATTATAAAAAGTTAGAGGAAGTTAGGATTTTAATTAGTTGTTAAATTTTTGATAAGCAAGTTTATTCCCTAATTACTGCCTTAACACACACACACACATATTTTTACACACACTAAAAATCGCTTAACACGCACACTTTCAAAAATCAGATTTTTTATTATTTTGAGAGGAGAAAACTAGGGTTCTAAGAGGTGAAAGCAGCCGCCCTCTTCCATTCGATTTTCCAGCAAGTTCTCGTTGGTTTTATTGCAGGATTTTAGTGCCACAATCGTCTCGGATCGAGCCTCGCACCGTCTCCGCTTCGGTATCGTCGTATCGGTATTTTTAAATATCAAAAGGCACGTATAATCTCTCTTTTCTGCGTCGATCATGTCATAGTATGTGTTGCGTTGTTTTTATGCGTAAAATCCACGTATGATGTGTAGTAGTTTGAGCATGAAATTTATCGATGCGTTTGAAAGAGTTTTTAGATCTGAAATCCCGTTTTTCACTGTATTTTGAGTTACTGTGAATTTTTGGTCAAGACTTTGAGAAAACTTTCCACGTGAAAAACGTAGAACGTTTTGATACCTTCGATTTGATATAAGTTTCGAAATTTTTGGATGAAAATTGAGTGAGTTATGGTGCTTTTCGTGGCACTGCTCAAACTGCGACTTTTACGAAAATTGTGTTCTTGAAGTTTCTATGTTGCAGGCTTCGTTGGGGATCGACGAGTGATCGTTACTGCATCTAGGTATGATTAGTATGATGTTGGGATGTTAATTTATACGTCGTTTAGTGTCGATAGGCACTCGAATGCATTAGAAGTCGTAGGAAACGAATTGGTGTCAATTGCTACGTTTTGAATTGGAGGTGTCGTAGGGTGAAAATCGTTGCTTTGGGTGGTTGTACGATTTTGGTTTGATGTTATGGCATGCTAGGATGGGTCTCGGGGTGTCGATTCATGGTACGTGCAATCGAGTCTAGGATGATAAGCATTGCGTGTTCAGAATTTTCGTGAATTTCAGATTTGCGCGGGTGCACATACCCTTACCCGGACCTCTACACGGGGTCCGTGCCTTTGTTCTTCCGGAGTGCCTTTTTCTAGAGTCTACATGGACCCCTACACGGACCTAAGCACGGGGTCCGTGTCTCCCCTTTTCTGCACACACATTTTACAGTACCTACACGGACCCAGAGCCGGACCTGGACACGGGGTCCGTGTCTTGCATATTTTGGGGAAAATATTTTAGCATGCTTTGAGGTTCGATGTCATGGTTTAGTTCAAGGGTTATCAAGGTCGTGTCATGGGAAATTATGGAATGTCCTAAGAAATGATTGAGCTTGAGAGTAAGCATGATATTTACGTCTAAGCTTTTCAAGTTAAGCCTTTGAATCCATGTTAGTATGTTGCAGCAATGACCCGATCGACGTCCAACAAATCCCTCAACGTCAAGTAAGTATGTTTGACGTGCAAAGAAAATATTTTAAGTCTTTGGAGGTATGCTAAATGTCTTGTGACCAAATTATGTTAGGATTGGAAAGCGTTAAATTATGGACGGGGACCAATCCGCCCGTTAAATTATGAATGGGTTAGATCGAGGTTGGAAAGTGTGAAGGCCCGAAAATTCGTGCTTGCAAATTTACGGAAAATTAAAAATTTTCTTTTTAAAAGAACTTAAATGGCCTTATTCATAAAATCAACTGGTGAATCAAGTTCAATGTTTCAAAAATGTTGCAGCGGAAGAAAATAATTGTTTGCCAACAATAACAACTTAAAAATATCCAATGACTGATAAAAATTTGTTTGCGGAATAAAATAAACACTGCTGCACTGAGGTCCTCGGGTGCCACTACTGCCGACCCAAGCTGGCTCACTGGTCCCCGCCCTCGGCCCTAGCCTCATCAGTACCTACAACAATCAAGTCTAGTGAGCCTAAAGACTCAGCATGCATATATCGCAGGTAACGAGAAAAAAATCTGGAGTAAAATATGCATGGGATAAAATATCATGCCATGTGACATGCTGAAAATAATCTGTACTGAGAAATTATAATACGTGCATGCTGAACTGATGATCACAGTAAAAATAATTACTCCTTGGAGCCTGCACTGAAATAACTGATAAAACTTTTCTGTTGAGATTATGTTTTACGCCTGTGGCCACTGCACTAAGCTGAACTGATCGGTAACTGACTACCGGGGAGCCTGGAACTGAGCTGGCGGTCACTGAAGACCCGATGGTACCAACCTGAACTGAGCGGTCACTGAAGACCCGATGGTACCAACCTGAACTGAGCGGTCACTGGCGACCGTATAAATAATAATAATGCTCCCACATAGTGAATGAACCACAAGCCATATCGCATAAATCTCAAAAATAATCATTTTTCTGTTTTCATGCACGTAAAATAATTAACTGACGATAATGAAAATATCCTGAAATTTTACCAACTGGAATGGATCGTCCCCAGGCTCGCTGCAACCTAAAAATGCCATGAAAATATGCAATGGATTTTTCTTAGGCAAATTTATGCAATTAAATTTCTAAAATGCGACAACTACGTCTAACGACCTCGTATTTAATCATGACTTTAAACCAACCCGAACCAACACTGAACCAACGTGACGTCATGATTAAAATACGTTTAAAATTATGAATTTATGCTCCTAAAATTATGAGGGTCGAAATCTAGGTGAAATGGAGGCCAAAACATGAAACGCTCTTTCGAGAGTCAATTTGGCACATCGCACCGTAAATTCTCGTACGACCTCAAAAATGATCCGAATCACAAACGGTCAAAAACATGACCTTCCTAACTCAATGGGGCACTGTCCAGTCCAAGGCCATAGGCTAAAAGCCAACCAAGAACTCAGATGAGCCCTCGCACCGGCACAGCAACCTGCTGTCAAATTCCAGCAGCTGCGTAGTGCGTTGCTTGCGTCGTTTTCAAGTCCGCCGGCCATTGGGGCTTGCACCACCGACCAAGGACCCTTACCAACATCCCAAGGAAGGGTTTGAACCATGGCTAAAGGCCCTAGGCCAGCCACAATCCTCCCATTCCAGCAACCAACCGAGAAGATGCACCGAGAGCACATTTGATGCGCGTGTGGTGTGTTTTGCTTAGCTCGCTGTCTTGCGTCGTTCCAGTGGCCATTAATGGACCATGGCACGACCTAGACATCTTGGGGTGTGGTGTGGACCATGGCTAAGGGCCATAGGCCAAACCAGATCCACACCAAGCCACCCAAGAACCGAAACCAAATGCTGTCAAATGAAGGGGCCGAGAGGGGCACTTGTGTTGCTTCTGTCCAAACGACTTGGGACATGGCTCAAGCCACTTAGGGCCGACTTGACCACGTCCTATGCTTGCTAGGGAAGGGTCCTAGCCATGGCTACTGGCCCTAGGCCAGCCATGGCTCGAAATCTAACCAAACAAGCCGAGACCCACAAGCTGTCAAAAATCAAGGGCCGAGAAAGGGGAGGGGCTGTTGTGATGTTTTTATTAAAAACCGAGGAGCCATGGACCAAGCCACCAAAAGGGCGACTTAGTCACGTCTTAGACATGCTAGGGGAGTGATCCAACCATGGATATGAGCCTTAGGGCAGCCAAGATCAGATCCAATCCCCTTGACAGCAAATTCTGAATTTTCGAAGCACATAAGATGCAAGGGGGAGGGTTGCTGTCATTTCTGAATTTCCAGCGGCAAGGGCTTGAACGAATGGATTAATCTGATCCTAATGCATCCTATTACGTATATAGAAGTCTCCTTGGGAGCCTGGAGTCGATCCACAACCTGAAACTCACGAACCAACAGAAAACGTGAAGCATGAAGAACAAAAATCTGCATGTGTTTCCTTAAAAATTCTGTGCTGTATTTCGTTTTTTGCATGGAAGGGTGATCATGAATCATGAAAATAATGTTAATATGACTTGATTGAGGTTTAGAAAAACATATGTACATGCCTTGGTTTCGTTTTAATGAACAACGAAATGAAGAGACGACGACGCGGCACGGAGACGGAGTGGCTTCTCTTGCTCTCTTTAGTTCTCGGTTTTCTCCCTTATTCCCTAGATGTTGCTCATGTTTTTTTCTACTGAAAATGGACTGGATTTCGGTGGGGAGGGAGTGTGAATGAGTTGTTATGGGAGTGAGGGAATGGTTGCAAATATAGTGGACACAATGCAAGACTTGGTCTCCAACTTTCAAAATTTGAATTTTTGTTGTTTGATAACAAATCTTCTTGGGTGCTTCTAGAATTGTGAGGGCCGATTATTAGCTTGCTAAGGTAGACTAGGATAATGCTAATTAATTAAATAAGTGGTGCTAAAAAAATTTGAAAGGAGTATCCTACTAATTAAATACCAAGAAAGGGTCAAAGGTGATGTGTTGGCAATTAATTGTTGCATCTCCAAGGGGTGGCCGATTCTTGCAATTAAAAATGAAGGGGAATGTTAAATACTTAGTAAATCACTAACCTTTAAAAGCCTCAATAATCTTTTAATTAATTTAGTGAACTAATTCCTTAATTAAGAACTTAAATGAACTAATTTTTCTACTCACCTCAAATAATTAAAATAAATCCTCAAACCTCATTTTTAACTTAAATTAACTTACTTGCTAGCTAAAATAAATTCTGGAAATATTTTCTGAAATCTTAAATTTATCTCTAAACTCCAACTCCGGTCCGACCTCACTGAAATAACTGAAATGCTGAAAATCAACTACT
Source organism: Primulina eburnea (assembly GCF_022965805.1). Lineage (NCBI taxonomy): Eukaryota > Viridiplantae > Streptophyta > Magnoliopsida > Lamiales > Gesneriaceae > Primulina > Primulina eburnea. The sequence goes on along the minus strand of NC_133108.1, from coordinate 21,535,011 downwards.
GAACTGAATAAATAAATAATTAACTTCAAATAAATGCATAAAAAAAATAATCATGCAATGAAGTTAATTAAATTTAAAAATCTAGAATTATGCATGGCTTATATGTCTACTGATTTACGGGTTCTACAGAAAGTGTTAAATTATGAACGGGGACCAACCAGCCCGTTAAATTATGAACGGGGATCTCATGTATGTGGCAGTGGATACGTCCCTGTCAGCCCAGTACTGTGGTTTGTCTGATCAGGCATTTATTATGTTATGGGTCACTTGCTTTGAAACATGCCTCTACGCAAAATGATGAAGTTATGTATGTTCTAGTATGCAGTATGTTTATGACAAGTTTTCACGTTATTGCACGTCTGTTATGTACGTATGTTTAAGTTTTAGTACACAAATTCAAGTTCAAGTATGTATGTTCTATTTTAAAGTTGCATGCGGTTTTACTATGTAGTACTCGCTATTTCCCAGTTTATACGTGTTGAGTCTTTAGACTCACTAGACTTGATCGATGCAGGTGAGTATGTTGATGAGAAGACAGGAGGTGGCGACCAAGGGGCAGGCTTGGACTGAGCGAGAGGCTAACCCGAGGACCGCAATGTTTATGTTTTTATGCAAATGTTAATTTACTCTGATTTCATGTTTTGAGGGAAACACTTTGAGCAAACCTTTTCTGAGCAATTTTATTGTGGTTATTTTGAACAACCATGTCTTATGGGGGACTTGGTTGAGATATTTTATGGCAAACTTTGAATGTTATTTTATGTTTAAGAAAATTTTTAAATTTTTCCGCAAATTTTTTGTATGAAAAGTATGGTACGTTACAGTTGGTATCAGAGCGGTGTTCTTGTAAAGGGTTATGCCTACTGCCAGTTGCAAGAAGCTCACGAAGTCACACCTCAAGTCCGTAAGTTTTAAAGTTTCAAATTTATGTTATGTAGTAAGCATTAAGTTCTGATTTCAGCATGTGCATATTTTAAAGTTGTAGCACGTGTATCCTATGTCAGTGATATCATGTTCATGCATATTGGGTTTACGTGTTGGGTAATTTATTGGAACAGTATGCCTCCTAGACGTGTGGTTGACCAGGAAGACAGGGAGGAGGACAGAGGGCCTCGAGTTGAGGAGAGGGCCAATCCTCCACCTCCACCGCCAGACATGCAGGCACAGATGCTTGCAGGCATGACGCAGTTCTTCGCGCAGTTTGATGGGAACCAGGCTACAGCAGCAGGTGCAGGGGCGAGACCCCAACCGGAAGCAGTGTACGAAAGGTTTAGGAGGATAAGTCCTAAGGAGTTTTCGGGTACCACTGACCCGATGCTAGCCGAGGGATGGATTAAGTCCATAGAGGTAATATTTAACTTTATGGAACTAACCGATACAGATAGGGTCAGATGTGCCACATTCCTTCTGACAGGGGACGCAAGATTATGGTGGGAGAGTGCATCAGTGGCAATTAACTTACAGGTACTGCCATGTAATGGTTTCAAGGAGGTCTTTTACTCCAAGTACTTTACTGAGGAGGTACGATCCAGACTCACCAGCGAGTTTATGACGCTGCGGCAGGGAGGCAGTAGCATGGCAGAATTTGTTATGAAGTTTGAGAGAGGGTGTCACTTCGTACCCCTCATTGCGAATGATGTCCAGGAAAAGTTGAGGCATTTCTTGAATAGTTTGCAGCCGATCCTGCGCCGCGATGTGAGAGTAGCTGGCCCTACTAGATATGCCGTCGCCGTATCTAGAGCATTGGCGGCAGAACAGGATCTGAGGGATATTGAGGCTGACAGGCAGGGCAAGAGGCCCTATCAAGCGCCGCAGCACCAGCACCAGCAGCATCAGAGGCCACAGTTCAAGAAACCGTATCAGGGGCCGCCAGGGAAGAAACCGTATCAGGGACCACCAAAGGGCAAGGTTCCAATTCAGCAGCAGGGGGCACCTCAGAAGCCCGTCATTTTCCCAGTGTGTCCTAAGTGCAACCGTCAGCACCCAGGGCAATGCTTATACGGATTAGGCAAGTGCTTACAGTGTGGAGCTAGTAACCACATGCTAAAGCAGTCCCGCAGTGGCAGCAGCCGACTCAGGGCAGATTATTCGCCATGCATGCGCAGGAGGCGAATCCAGACACGACCTTACTGATCGGTAAACTTTTCTACCCAAGTTCAATATTATTTTGCCTTGCATGTGGATTTTTATTTGGGATTATTAGTGTACTAGTATTATTTTGAATAACTTGAGATATTGGTTTCCTCTATGCTTAAGGTTTATATTAGTAATTTTGGGATATAAGTTAGTTGGTTGTGCTAATGTCTCTCAGGAAATATTTTCGTAAAGAGATTAGCAACAACGGCACTGATAGATTCAGGAGCCACTCGCTCCTTTATCTCGGAGACTTTTGCTAATCATCTGGACATCAAGTCCATTGGCCTAGACATGAACTTTTCAGTGACAGTCCCATCAGGGGAAGAGCTGTTAGCTACCAGTGTGGTCAGAGATATCGATCTAGAACTGCATGGCCACTTAGTATATGCAGATTTAATCTTATTGCCGATGCCAGAATTCGACATCATCTTGGGCATGGACTGGCTGACAAAGAACAGAGTTCTGATCGATTTTCAGAAGAGATCAGTGTTGGTCAGACCGCTGGGCATGGAGCAATTTCTATTTTAGCCAGCCAGATGGAGAAGTTTCCCTCGCATGATCTCTTGAATGCAGGCTAGGAGACTTATTTCAAAGGGGTGTCAGGCCTTCTTGGCCAGCAATATTTCTGCACCTGACGTACCCACTCCGTCTTTATCAGGGGTGCCAGTAGTTCGAGATTTCCCAGACGTCTTTCCAGACGACGTTGCAGGCCTTCCACCAGATAGAGAGGTACAGTTTACAATCGATCTCATACCAGGCGCAGTGCCAATCTCTAAGGCACCATACAGATTAGCTCCAGCAGAGATGTTGGAACTTAAGCAGCAGATTCAGGAGCTCTTAGACAAGGAGTTTATCCGCCCGAGTTTCTCACTATCGGGCGCGCCAGTACTCTTTGTGAAAAAGAAAGACGGAAGCATGAGACTGTGCATCGATTACCGTGAGCTGAACAAGGTAACGATCAAGAATAAGTACCCGTTGCCTAGAATCGAAGACTTGTTCGATCAGTTGCAGGGAGCTACCGTGTTCTCTAAGATAGATCTTCGATCAAGGTACCATCAGCTGAAAGTGAAGGATGCAGATATCCACAAAACAGCCTTCAGAACCAGATATGGACATTACGAGTTCTTAGTAATGTCATTTGGATTGACGAATGCTCCAGCAATTTTCATGGACCTCATGAACCGAGTATTTCAGCCCTACCTTGATCAGTTCGTCATCGTGTTTATTGATGACATTCTCATATACTCGAAGAGCCATGAGGAGCATAGCCAACACTTGAGGACAGTTTTACAGGTTCTGCAGAGTCGCAAGTTGTTTGCGAAGTTCAGTAAGTGTGAGTTTTGGTTGCATAAAGTAGCATTTTTGGGGCATATAGTATCTAGCAGTGGAATCGAGGTGGATCCAGCGAAAGTAGCAGCTGTCAAGGAATGGGTTGAGCCGAAGAATGCATCAGAAATCCGCAGCTTTTTGGGTTTAGCTGGTTACTACCATAAGTTTATTAAGGGATTTTCATCCATAGCAGTGCCACTCACTTCACTAACCAAGAAAAATGCCAAATTTGTGTGGAGTGATGAATGTCAGAAGAGCTTCGATACGTTGAAACAAGCTCTCATTTCGGCGCTAGTGCTAGCCATGCCGACGGGACAAGGTGATTTTGTGCTATACACTGATGTATCTAAGCTCGGGTTAGGCGCAGTATTCATGCAGCAGGGTCGGGTTATAGCTTATGCTTCCTGGCAGTTGAAGATGCATGAGAAGAATTACCTGACGCATGACTTAGAATTAGCAGCCGTTGTCTTTGTATTGAAGATTTGGAGACATTACTTGTACGGCGAGAAATGCCAGATATTTGCCGATCACAAAAGCCTGAAGTACTTCTTCACACAAAAAGAACTGAATATGAGACAGAGGCGATGGTTAGAGTTGGTGAAAGACTACGACTATGAGATTAGCTACCATCCGGGAAAGGTTAATGTGGTCGCAGAGGCTTTGAGCAGAAAAGTTGTCGTCATAGCTCAGTTATCAGCGCAGAGACCTCTTCAGTCTGAGATTCAGAAGGTTGGTCTAAAGACTTATCTTGAGGGCAGAGCTCCTAGGCTGTCTAATCTGACAGTCAAATCTGATTTGCTAGACCGTATCCGGGCAGGACAGTATTCAGATGACCAGCTACAGAAATGGAGACTGAAAGATGAGGCCAAGGGCAGTGTTCTTTATACAGTGTCAGATGGGATTGTGAGATACAGAGGTAGAATGTGGGTGCCTAGTGGTGAATCGATCAGACATGATATTTTGACAGAGACACACGCATCTCCGTATTCTATCCATCCAGGAGGTACCCAGATGTATAAGGATCTCCAGATTTTGTATTGGTGGCCAGGGATGAAGAGAGACATCCGCCGATTTGTGTCAGAATGCCTCACTTGTCAGCAGGTGAAGGCAGAGCATCAGAGGCCAGCAGCGATGCTTAAGCCACTACCGATCCCAGAGTGGAAATGGGAGAATATTACTATGGATTTTGTGGCTGGGTTGCCTAGATCAGTCAGAGGTTTTACTGATATTTGGGTTATAGTGGACCGACTTACCAAGTCAGCGCATTTCTTGCCAGTGAAGACGACTTTCTCCATGACGCAGTATGCGGAGCTTTATATCAGGGAGATAGTCCGTCTGCATAGATTCCCAGTTTCAATTGTGTCCGACAGGACCCAAGATTCACATCGTCCTTCTGGAAGAGCTTATATGCAGCCATGGGGACAATGTTGCTTTTTAGTACAGCTTTTCACCCTCAGACAGATGGCCAGTCTGAACGAGTGATTCAGATTTTAGAGGACTTGTTGCGAGCGTGTATGATTGATTTTCAGGGAACTTGGGAGTCTAAGATACCTCTAGTGGAATTTACTTACAACAACAGCTTCCAATCATCAATAGGTATGGCTCCTTACGAGGCCTTATATGGAAGAAAGTGCAGATCACCAGTTCATTGGGACGAAGTCGGAGAAAGAGCGGAACTAGGACCAGAAATAGTTCAGCATACTGCAGACGTGGTGGTCAAGATTCGTGATAGAATGAAGACCGCCCAGAGTCGTCAGAAGAGTTAAGCTGATAAGAGGAGGAGAGATCTCGAATTTACCGTTGGTGATCACGTATTCGTCAAGATAGCACCTATGAAGGGTGTTATGAGATTTGGGAAGAGGGGCAAGCTGAGTCCGAGGTTTATTGGAGCATTCGAGATTTTGGAAAGAGTTGGAACATTAGCTTATCGTGTAGCCTTCCGCTGAATCTGGCCGGGGTACAGAATGTGTTCCACGTTTCTATGCTGAGGAAGTATCTAGCCAATCCTTCGCATATTCTGAGTTATGAGCCGTTGCAGCTTACTCTAGACCTGTCTTATGAGGAAAGACCTGTCCAAATACTAAACAGGCAGGAGCGCAGACTCCGGAACAAAGTGACTAAGCTAATCAAAGTCCGGTGGCTAAACCAATCAGTGGAAGAGGCTACTTGGGAATCAGAAGCAGATATGAGACTTCGCTACCCGGATTTGTTCGGTAAGATTTAATTTCGAGGACGAAATTTTTATAAGTGGGGGAGGAACTGCCCAAACTTAGCACACGCATCCCATGCATTTATTTAATTATTAAATCATTTAATTAATTTTAAAAATGAGTTTTAAGCCATGCACGATTTATGTGAATGCATTATTTTAAATTATTTATGTTTATGTGATGCACGTTAAAATGTTTTTCGAGTTTAACATTTCAGGCGATTATTCGAGGCGGGACCGAGGAAAAAAGACCGGTGACGAGTTGACAAATTTTAAATGTGGTATTTTATTTTAAATTGAAGTTGGGGCATTTTAAATAAATTCTAGAGTTTTAGTATTTTAAAAGCCTAATATCTTGATTAGGTGATTTTTATGATGGTAATTTTTAAATATTTGCCACTTGTACATTCTATTTCAAATCTAGAGATATTATTAAAAGTTAGAGGAAGGTTAGGATTTTAATTAGTTGTTAAATTTTTGTTAAGCAAGTTTATTCCCTAATTACTACCTTAACACACACACACTTTTACACACACTAAAAATCGCTTAACACACACACACACTTTCACAAATCAGATTTTTTATTATTTTGAGAGGAGAAAACTAGGGTTCTAAGAGGTGAAAGCAGCCGCCCCCTTCCATTCGATTTTCCAGCAAGTTCTCGTTGGTTTTATTGCAAGATTTTAGTGCCACAATCGTCCCGGATCGAGCCTCGCACCGTCTCCGCTTCGGTATCGTCGTATCGGTATTTTTAAATATCAAAAGGCACGTATAATCTCTCTTTTCTGCGTCGATCATGTCATAGTATGGGTTGCGTTGTTTTTATGCGTAAAATTCACGTATGATGTGTAGTAGTTTGAGCAGGAAATTTATCGATGTGTTTGAAAGAGTTTTTAGATCTGAAATCCCGTTTTTCACTGTATTTTGAGTTACTGCGAATTTTCGGACAAGATTTTGAGAAAACTTTCAACGTGAAAAACGTAGAACGTTTCGATGCCTTCGATTTTATATAAATTTCAAAATTTTTGGATGAAAATTGAGTGAGTTATGGCGCTTTTCGTGGCACTGCTCGAACTGCGACTTTTACAAAAATTGTGTTCTTGAAGTTTCTATGTTGCAGGCTTCGTTGGGGATCGACGAGTGATCGTTACTGCATCTAGGTATGATTAGTATGATGTTGGGATGTTAATTGATACGCCCTTTAGTGTCGATAGGCACTCGAATGCATTAGAAGTCGTAGGAAACGAATTGGTGCCAATTGCTACGTTTTGAATTGGAGGTGTCGTAGGGTGAACATCGTTGCTTTGGGTGGTTATACGATTTTGGTTTGATGTTATGGCATGCTAGGATGGGTCTCGGGGTGTCGATTCATGGTACGTGCAATCGAGTCTAGGATGATAAGCATTGCGTGTTCAGAATTTTCGCGAATTTCAGATTTGCGCGGGTGCACAGGCCCTTACCCGGACCTCTACACGGGGTCCGTGCCTTTGTTCTTCTGGAGTGTCTTTTTCCAGAGTCTACACGGACCCCTACACGGACCTAAGCACGGGGTCCGTGTCTCCCCTCTTCTGCACACACATTTTACAGTACCTACACGGACCCAGAGCCAGACCTGGGCACGGGGTCCGTGTCTTGCATATTTTGGGGAAAATATTTTAGCATGCTTTGAGGTTCGATGTCATGGTTTAGTGCAAGGGTTATCAAGGTCGTGTCATGGGAAATTATGGAATGTCCTAAGAAATGATTGAGCTTGAGAGTAAGCATGATATTTACGTCTAAGCTTTTCAAGTTAAGCCTTTGAATCCATGTTAGTATGTTGCAACAATGACCCGATCGACGTCCAACGAATCCCTCAACGCCAAGTAAGTATGTTTGACGTGCAAAGAAAATATTTTAAGTCTCTGGAGATATGCTAAATGTCTTGTGACCAAATTATGTTAGGATTGGAAAGCGTTAAATTATGAAAGGGGACCAACCAGCCCGTTAAATTATGAACGGGGATCTCATGTATATGGCAGTGGATACGTCCCTGTCAGCTCAGTACTGTGGTTTGTCTGGTCAGGCATTTATTATGTTATGGGTCACTTGCTTTGAAACATGCCTCTAAGAAAAATGATGAAGTTATGTATGTTCTAGTATGCAGTATGTTTATGACAAGTTTTCACGTTATGGCACGTCTACACTAGTAGAAAAATCGCTTTTTACTTCGCGTATTCAATGAAGTAATAAGGTAGTTAATTGCCGAAGTATATGGACGTGAAGTATTAGATGTACCTTTTACTTTGCATAATAACCGAAGTTGTATGATTGAAAATACTGAAGTCTTTGGCCGGTTTTCGAAGGAAAACTGGTCCAGAATTGGACCGGTGCCGAAGTAAGAAATGTGTTTTACTTCATCGATTATTGTAAATAATGAAGTAATATATTATATATAACTTCATCTTAATTATTATTTAGCGAAGTGGTTTATAATATTTTACTTCATTATTTACAATAATCGACGAAGTAATTCATCTGAAAGACTTCGTAGTTATGTATTTTGATGAGGTAATAGACACAAACAACTTCACAATTTATCTTATTTGTGAAAATAAATATAATCTATAACTTCAGCATTTATCCTATTTGTTGAAGTATTTTATATTATGTTACTTCAAAATTTACATTTACTGACGAAGTAAGTGGTTCGAAAGACTTCAGTAATTTGTATTTTGATGAAGTAATTGCTCAAAACAACTTCGCTTTTACAGAACAATGTTGAAGTAAATTAATTCTATCACTTCGTCTGATTTCTTATTGACGAAGTATTTAATATTATGTTACTTCACAATTTGCAAATAACAACGAAGTAATTTACCTGTTACACTTCATTTTTTTTTATTTTGATGAAGTAATTGTTAAAAAAAGACTTCGCAATATATGACTTAATACACTAATATAATTATTAAACTCATAAATTATCCATCTAAAAATTATTAATATCCATGAATTCACAATTACATATTCATCAATCCACAAGTAACCCAAAAAATATATCCACAAAACCAAAAGTATATCCAAAAATCCACAATGACAAACAAAATATTTGTCCCAACATACACCATACATCTAAGCACCTACATAGGATAAACAAATTCACTCCATTCACTTCTGACCTCGTCATATTGACATTGGGTGTAATATTGGTTCTTGATGCATCCTGCAAACTGAAATTTGAAAAAAAAAAAAAATACATTAGATTCTTCTATTTCAAATAAAAATTGACAGATATAAAATATATCAGTACTGCTAGAGGCAGATTTCATTTGAAAGTACGAACTTATTTCATTTGCATCTTGAAATAACACCGGATAAAAATTCATAACATGTCACCACTCTCCAGCTGAGATAGCGTCTGTTGTTTCCATCTAGTCTACATCCATTACATATTACCCCAATTGCATGAAGACAATTGCACTTACTAAACCAATTTAATCAAGATATTATATAAATAATTTCGAAAAACCACAAAACTTGAAATAAGTCACCACCCAAATAGAAAAATGATGTAGCATATCGAACACCAAGCAAATTTATTTATCCATGGACCAGTAACGCACACATATATAACACATCAAACCGAAAGCATACAAAACACAAACAAAAGGCATAAATTGTCTTTAATTTCCGGTGAAGAAATGCGCGCCCTAAACTCGGATATGCCCCTGCAAATATGTGTCAATTATAATTATTAAAACATAAAAACGTAAGGCTAGATGAGCCGCCAAGCTAGCTAGGAAAATTAAAACTTAATCTTGGAACACAAATATAATTAACCCATGCTTAAAAACAATTATAAGAATTTCCCGTGTACAATATATTTTTTTTCGAAGAACAAGCTGTCACAAAAAAGTAAAACCATATTAATTTGAGGATTAACGTAAAGAATTAATATATGAGACAATTTTGATATGATTAACATGATGCATGTACCAATAAACGCCAAGTGTAAAGAAGAATTCCTAGATATAACCTGTGAGTAATGTGTATCTAAATCAACAGCTGCTCTCTGCTCAGGAGTTTTTGCCCTCAGAAAACGAATTGCAATCGACAAACTCTGGCGATCGATCTGAAAACGTAAGAATTATTTTGACATCTTACACAAATACACCCGTTCAAATGATGTACTACATCAAATTCTAAGAATCGGCAACAACCCTTTCATTGCAAAATTTCCAAAAACAAATCATTAGATGCCAAACCAAAGAGATCCTACCTACAAGGATTCATACCTTTGGTATACATTCATAACCTCCACCAGTTACATTTAATAGAGCCAAAGATAAAACTCTTGCAGGTACCATCGATGCCAATTTACAAGCAATCATAGGTCCTGCATTATAGAAAACGAGCTCATAATTAACCAAAAAACCCACTTGATGCAGAATTTTGATTCTACAGAGGTATACTTAATATTCTGCAGACATATTTAGTAATAGAAACAACAGAAACATTGTGGAACTCTCCACTTTAAGGACCCAAAATCTATTCCGGAGAAGCGAAATGAGAATCGAATTCCATTAAACTCATACCTAAAGGAGAAGAACTTGGTCAAAAAAATGCCAACTTAAAATTGTAAAGTCAAAGAACTAACCCATTGAATGGCCAAAAACATGAGCTTTTTTCCAACCCAAGTGATCCATTAAAGCTATTACATCGCTTGCCATAGTTTTGGTCCTGTTAAAGTACATTCATCCTCTTCAATAACACGAGATAAATGCAAAGATACAACTCAAATTTTCACAAAAATTTGAATCCCACTCTTATTCAAGAAGAATTAAAGTGGGTCACACATAAAAATCCAGTCTTGAAAATATTTTAAAGATTATTCTATTTTTCCACCATGTAACAAAAGATGCATAAAACTAACACAAAAAAACCGAAGATAAAATATAAAGTAGAAAATCATAGTATAAGGATAATTAAATGAAGAAAAAGTAATATAATAGCCAAACAATCATATATAAGTTTCTAACAACGCAAGGAAATTATTAATTATCTTCAACTAAAGCTAAAGATTTATAATGTATAGTAGTGTATTACGTATATTCAAATTTTTTGCTGGGAATGGAGCTCCGACCGATTCCACGATTATCAAACGCGCAAACTTCCACACCAGAACCGACTCAATTTTTGTAAGTGGTGGTGGCCATTTTCAATAAATAACTCAACAGAGGTACGACAACAAGAAATGAACCAATTATCGTTCCAATCAATATCATACCTCGGGAAACTGGTGTCGGACTAACACAGGTAAAGAAATATTGTTCCAGTCAAAATGGAGAAGAAACAAAGGCGCAGGGGACGGCGGTTGTGTATCTCAGTTGCTTCTTCCGTCTCAGTGCTTTGAACGGTGGTGGTGTTTTGCTTCCCTCTCGGTGAGTGGAACGGCGTGGTGTTAGGGTTAATTTTGAAGGAAAATGTGGATCGATCTAATGAGCTCGTCTCTGAAAGAAATGTGATATAATCGAGATTAATCAGCGACGGTTTCTAAAACGCCGTCGCTCATAGCAACGGTTTCTAAAACTCCGTTGCTATTAGCGACGGTTCTTAAAACAACCGTCGCCGATTAAATCGGCGACGGTTTTACTTCAGCATGAACTTATTTTTCTTATTTTTAACTTCATCAATATTGATATGCCGAAGTAAAATATAATAAAAAAATATAGTGAAGCCCGTGTTTTTAAACATCCGAAGTAAAATATATTATTTTACTTCGGTTGTGTTATTACTGAAGTTATTGGTAATATATTACTTCGTAATTTATTATTACCGAAGTAAAGTCTGCCGAAGTAAAATCTGATTTTTCTACTAGTGCTATGTTATGTACGTATGTTCAAGTTTTAGTACGCAAATTCAAGTTCAAGTATGTATGTTCTATTTTAAAGTTGCATGCGGTTTTATTATATATTACTCGCTATTTCCCAGTTTATACGTGTTGAGTCTTTAGACTCACTAGACTTGATCGATGCAGGTGAGTATGTTGATGAGGAGACAGGAGGTGGCGACCAAGGGGTAGGCTTGAACTGAGCGAGAGGCTAACCCGAGGACCACAATGTTTATGTTTTTATGCAAATGTTAATTTACTTTGATTTCATGTTTTGAGGGAAACACTTTGAGCAAACTTTTTGTGAGCAATTTTATTGTGGTTATTTTGAACAACCATGTCTTATAAGGGACTTGGTTGAGATATTTTATGGCAAACTTTGAATGTTATTTTATGTTTAAGAAACTTTTTAAATTTTTCCGTAAATTTTGAGTATGAAAAGTATGGTACGTTACATGATGAGTAAAGGAAGAATATGGTGTGCCTTTTGCATTTTAAACGCATGATTTTACGTTGAAAAATAGAAGAACGACGACGAACGATCTTGGCTTCAATTTACATGACAATACCAAACTCTCCTTGATGTGCTTGTGGGTGCAGAGGGTTTTTGGAATGAAAAGAAAGTCTGAATTGTGTTGCTAGGGTGGAGGCATGGGTTTGTAATGGTTGTGGGGGTAGGTTAGTACATTATATAGTTAATTAAAATACTAATTAAGCTTAGGCCCATTAAGAAGGTTAATTAAGCCCATTAGAGCTTAATTAAAATATTAAAATTATCTTGTTTTAATAAAGTTTTTTAATTTATTCACGGGGTTGTCAAAAAGTTCGTATTTTTGTTGCAAAATCCAACATCGATAAAAATTACGCATCGGCGTATAAAATCACCTCAAAAACCTTTATTTTCAAAAATAAGAAAAAATATCAATCATATTTTAAATAATTAAAAACAATTCACCACTAAAAACATTTTCTATTTTTCAGCCATCGGTCTTCGTTTCTCGATCGCAACTCGAATAACTTTTATAAATGCATTTTAATGCAAACATGAAGAAAAATATATTTTAAACATGCAAATATGCACAACATAATTAATTCACGCAATTAAAACATTTAATTAAAATACAGGAGAATTTAATAACTTGCGTGGCGTTACAAATATAATTTGATCGTAGAATTGCTTTTATACTGTTGTTCGCATCTGGATTTCACTTAGATAAGCTTGTCGTGTTCTGCAAACTGGTCGGCTCCTAACCGATGTTTTGAATTGGTCAGTTGAATTGATCTTGAACTGGTTTGGTGAAATCAGTCGGCTCGTCAGCTGGACTGATTTCGCTGCTTCAGTTGAACTGGTCAGCTGTGCTCTTCATCAATTGATATCTTCATCAGCTAGCCGTGCTTCTGAAATTCTTCTGCTGAACTGCCTATCAACTAGACAATCAGCTGAACTGGTTCAGTTTGGATGATCAGTTGGCACTTTCAGTTTGCGTATCGATAGCTTGGCTCGATAACTGATCAGTTCGAATCCTGATCAGTTCTAATTTCTGCGTACTTAGATAAAATCATTATAAACAAAATAACAAATTTTGTTAACATTAAAATCAAGATTGCGAATATAAAATATTTCAACACAGACATTATTTATATAGTCAATAATTATTGGGCTGGATAGGCTAGTCCAAACAATGGGTCTGCCCCTCCTGACATCTGACGTGATGTTTGTAGGTCTGGTTCATATAAGAGTTGTGAGGAAGTTTATTTTCTTCCCAAAAAAAACTAAAATTAAAGTTTATGAGGTTGAATGGTTAAATGATACTTTTAAATTATAATTTTTTTAATAAATATATCATAAGTTGGTTATTCCAAATAATTTGAAGTTATACTTAATTAATTTCTTGATAATTTTTCTTATCATATCGCGGGTTTATTTTGTCATATTAATTGTCTTTTTAATAATTAATTATCTTATATTAATCAAATTATTAATTATATATATTAAAACAAATTAAATCGTTCAATTTAAATTACTATATTACCATTAATAAAAAATATTATTAATATTTTATTAATTATTAAAAAAAATGATATTTCATCATTTCATCTCAAATTTAATCAATAAATCAAAAAAATTATTATTTATCAATCAAATTAAATAATATATTATGTATATATTTTTATTATATTAGATTATTTATTTAGATATATCATATTTTTAACTTCAGACGATACTCAAGATAACAATTTATACTATAAAAAAGGCCGCTTACAGTAGTCGGTTTCCACCTTCTCTTCATTTTATAAATTTTATAAGTTTGTGATGGCCAGTTTCCTCCAGGTGACAGGTAAGATAAAACACACGTGTCCTATTTTGATTTCTCCAGCACACAAGAGTTTGTGCTTTCTAAAAAAGACCGCTTACAGTAGTCGGTTTCCACCTTCTCTTCATTTTATAAATTTTATAAAATAAAAGGTATAATGGCGCAGAGCTCTTTAATTTTTTTTATTTTTTTTTGTTTTTATTTATTATAAATATTTATATTAAAAATTATAAATATTATTTAAATAATAATTTAATATTAATAAATTATTTTAATAATTAGATATAATGATTTATAAATAATAATTAAGGAATAATTTGATTTAATAAATAATAAGAAAAAATTAAATAAATAAATAAAAAATATGGAATAATTTGATTTAATGATTTTTTTAATGTTTTTTAATTAATATAAATATGTATTAAATATTTTTAATAATAATATTATATAAATGAAGAGTAAAATTAAATCGTGTCGATATAAAATATAATTCATAATAAAAATTCAAACACAAAAAAATTAATTATAATTATAATACTAATATTAACATTAATTATAATTATATTGTTAAATTTGTAAATAAATAGTAAACAAAAAGAATATTTTAGGAATATACTTTTTAGTGTAAGATTTGAAGTAAATGGGTTGGAGATGGATGTTATATTTGGTGCAGAAACTGCACTATTTTGGTGCAGTAACTGCACCAAAATAGATTTATGGGTTGGAGATGGCCTGAGGGTTTATATTATTATTTTTATTATATTACATATGTGGTCTTTATTGCAATAGTGGACATCTGTAATTGATCAGAATAAAATGGCCATAAAAATTTGCTCTGCGTGACCACCCTGCTTTGACAAATGTTCCCAGAATTCAACATACATTTCAATAACTTTTGTTATTTATTAAAATAAAACAAAAGGTGTTTTACATAATATTGTTGCTTGAAAATTACTCACGATCTCGATGAGTTTGCGAAGAATTGTATTAAAAATCGAATCCTTACAAACTCGATGTCATGCTTCAATTGTTGATCTCGGTTTTCTACACGCCCAAACGCAGCGGAAGTTTTAAAATTTTTTTTTTATTTTATTTTGAAAAACAAAATAATATAGCTTTAGACGCTCGTATGATTTAAATCAAAACATTCATAGGGTGTTAGAATCGTTATACTTTTGGTGAATTAATCACTGGACACCAACCGATCCGGTATAACAGATTTGGCTCTTGATGAATCCCTACGAACTCTCTTCAAGAGGCTCCTTTCGTTTCGTCTAATCAGGTCCACGACTGAAATGTTTGATTCTCTTCCAAATTGCACTAGAAAATTTGGAAGAACTTTTACGTTGAGATCAAATATTTGTGAGAGGAATCAAATTCCTTTTCTTGAAAAATGGCCTAAATAATTTTGGAGAGTTTTTATGCCATTCACGTGGATGGCTATCTCCAAAAGATGGGTGGAGGTTAGGTCAATCTATATTTTATATTAAAAACAATAATCTTGACCTAAATTCCATAATTAACTTTAATGGGCTTGATTAATCAATTGGGCTAGTCCAACTAGTTTAATTAATTAATCAAGGTCCATTAATAACTTTAATTATTTAATATGTTGGACTTGTACTCCTACAAGCCCATTAAACATACTCTCAATATATTTAATTTAATATTTAATAAACTCAACCTTTGAACTTAATAAATTAAATATATTATAAATTCAACATTTGAATTTAATATTACAAATTCAACTCCTTGAATTTACTACCTCCAAAATTTAATATTTAATAAACTCAACTTTTGAGTTTAATAAATTAAATCATCAAAATTTTATAAATTCAACTCCTTGAATTTATTCTCTCCAAATTTCATAAATTCAACTTCTTGAATTTACTAACCCATAAATTCAACTCCTTGAATTTATTTTCTCAAAATTTAGTTATCATAAATTCAACTCCTTGAATTTACTATATCATAATATAAATTCAACTCTTTGAATTATTATCTCAACGGGAACAAACGATCCAGTGCTTGTGTGACCCTCAATGGTTCAGGGATACAGCTAGCCGTGGGTTCACAACTCTTTGTGATTCAGGACAGAATCCTTTATTCGGGCTTACCCTAGTTAGCCCCATTCTTTCTATCAACACCTTGATCAAGAATGTCAGAACTCATTTCTGATTGCACCCATCGGATCATGGTAAGAGCGTCTAGTAGCATTGCCCCATGATCCCCTAGGTATCACTGATAGTGCCTGCAAGAACCAGTCGATTATGATTAACGTACAGTACGATCCCTTCATCTCATATATCCCGATCGAATCTGCAACCATTGGTTCATCGAGGGTTGCATATTAATTCGATAACTATGTGATAACTATAATAGTGGCATCGCGTGTACTATTTGGAGAACTCCTTCTCCAACGTACATCTCGTACTCTGGCCAGAGATTCCATGCACTATTATTTCATTAGATCACATAGGATATCCACACCCGTAGGTGAGCGGTGAATCCCCGACTACAATGCACTGGCTCCTATATGTGTCGCAACTGTACCCAACCTCGCCACCTGATGACTCTCCTGGAGCCGGTAAACGAGTCAAAGCACAGCCCTAGCATATAGAGCCTCAGTGTTGTCCCGGGTCGTAAGGACTAATGGTGTACAATCATAACCACGAACTTATCCTCTCGATGAATGATAACCACTTGGAAAGTCCGAGGGAGGGTTGTTCGGTATAATCATCATATGACTACCCATCTGTATGTTTGGACATCTCTATGCCCTTACCAAGAAACGCAGTACACAACATCACAGATGCTAGTCTCGAGCTCAAGCGACCTTTATCCAATTTTTAGGCGGCTGAATCGACTAGGAACGAATTTAGAATATGCAGTGTTTACAAATGAGTTTCAACATCGAATTACGATTCATTTGTATTAAAGCATAATCAAGGACTTTATCTATGCTGATTGCATGGGTATACAGATAAAGTATAACAAGACCATAAAAAGTTAAATTATATTAAAATAAAGATTGTTTATTTCACTTGAGTCAATAAATTCCCTAGCCAACTGTTGGCTTGCAGGGCATCTACTCTAACAATCTCCCACTTGCCCTAGAGCCAACTACCCTTAATCCCATTGCTTCGCGATGCTATTGAAACAATGGTCCTGGCAAGGGCTATGTAAGTGGATCAGCAACATTATCTGCAGAGGGGAGTCTATCGACCTATATGTCTCCTCTTCCCACAATCTCCCGTATGAGGTGGAACTTCCTTAGTACATGTTTGGATCGCTGATGAGACCTTAGTTCCTTTGCTTGCGCAATGGCACCAGTGTTGTCGCAGTACGACGGGACTGGATCAACTTCATTAGGAATAACGCCCAACACTTGGACAAAATTCCCCATCCAAACTACCTCTTTGACTGCATCAGATGCAACAATATATTCAGCTTCAGTGGTGGAATCCGCAACGGTGTCTTACTTGGAACTTTTCAAAGAGACAGCCGCACCATATAGCATGAATACAAAACCAGAGGTCGATTTCGAATCATCTACGTCACATTGGAAGCTAGAATCAGTGTAGCCTTCCAATTTTAATTCTCCACCCCTTTAGACCATGAACAAGTTCTCAGTCCTTCTCAAGTACTTAAGAATATCTTTCACAGCCTTCCAATTTATTGGACAAGGGTTCGCCTGATATCTGCTTGTAACACTCAAAGCGTAAGCAACATCAGGACGTGTCGATATCATACCATGCATGATACTACCAATAGCTGACGCATATAGAATACGTGTCATCATCTCTATCTCTTCATCAGTTTTGGGACACATAGCTTTAGATAGAGTAGTACCATGACACATTGGTAAGTATCCTCTCTTGGACTCTTCCATAGAGAATCTATTTAGAATGATATCGATATAAATCAATTGGGTGAGCCCCAACATCCTTTTGATCTATCTCTATAGATTTGTATTCTCAATACATAGGATGGTTCACCCATGTCTTTCATGGAGAATTTACTTGCTAACCATACTTTAGTTGATTGCAGTAATCCTACATCATTCCTAATGAGCAGGATATCATCAACATAAAGTACTAGGAGTGTCATTACACTCCCACTAACTTTCTTGTACACACATGGTTCCTCTGGATTCTTAGCAAAACCAAACTCTTTGATAGTGCTATCAAATCCGATGTTCTAACTCCTTGATTCCTGCTTGAGACCATATATTGATCTCTGAAGTTTGCATACCTTATGCTCACTTCCTACTGATGTGTATCCCTCAGGTTGAGACATATAAATTTCTTCTTTGATGTCTCCATTGAGGAATGCAGTCTTTACATCCATTTGCCATATCTCATAGTCATACTATGCTGGTATGGCTAGTAGTATTCTAATGAACTTAAACATAGCAACTAGTGAAAAAATTTCCTCATAGTCAACTCTTTGTCTTTGAGTATAACCTTTTGCAACCATCTTGCTTTGAAGGTCACTACCTTCCCATCCGCCCCAAGCCTTCTTTTGTAGATCCATTTGCATCCTATGGGAACAATTCCCTCAAGTGGATCCACTAATGTCCAGACTTGGTTTGAATACATAGAGTCCATTTCTGACTGCATGGCTTCAAGCCATTTGGTTGAATCAGTATCAGATATTTCTTCTTTGAAATTCATTGGATCACATCCAACACAAGGCTCATCATGGCCTTGTTCAGGAAGAAGTGTATATCTGGCAGGTGGTCTAATAACCCTATCAGATCTTCTAGGAGCTTGTACTTCAACTACTGGTTCTAGGGGATTAGGTTCAACTTCTAAAGTTGAGGGAGTATCTTGAATTTCTTCAAGTTCTATCATATTGCCTTTTCTATCTAATAGAAACTCCCTTTCTAAAAATGTGGCATTTCTTGAAACAAACACTTTTGCTTCATTTGGATGATAGAAATAATATCCAACAGAATTCTTTGGATATCCTACAAAGTAACACAAAGTGGATCTACTATCCAATTTGTCTCCTACTGTCTGCTTCACATAAGCAGGACATCCCCATATTCTCATGTAAGAATACTTGGGAGGTTTCCCCATCCATATCTCATATGGTGTTGTATCTACTGCTTTAGTTTAAACATTATTCAACAACATTGCCGCAGTTTCAAGCGCAAAGCCTCAAAACGATGTAGGCAATTCGGTGAATCTCATCATTGATTGAACCATGTCCAACAAGGTTCGCTTACAATATTCAGAAACACCATTCAATTGTGGTGTTGCTGGTGGAGTCCACTGTAAGAGAATCACATTCTCTTTTAGATAACCCAAAAATTCAGCACTCAAGTATTCTCTACTTCGATCAGATCGAAATGCCTTAATACTTCTTTCTAGCTGATATTCTACTTCAGATCTGAATTCTTTGAACCTTTCACATGCTTCAGATTTGTATTTTATCAAATAAACACACCCATACCTCGAATGGTCATCAGTAAAGGTAATGAAGTAGGATTGCCCATATTTTGTGCTAACACTTAGCGGGCCACAAACGTCTGTGTGGATCAAATCCAATAGACCATGCGCACGTTCCACGTTTCCATCGAATGGAGTCTTGGTCATTTTTCTTTTCAGACAGGACTCACGGGTAGGTATAGAATTTATGTCTGACAAGTCAAACATGCATTCTCCCACTAGCTTGTGCATCCTTCTTTGAGAAATGTGACCTAGTCTAGCGTGCCATATTTGTGCGGATTTGGATCATCTAACTTTCTTTTGTTTATTGTTGAAATCCTGTTTACTTGAACATTCATCCATCATTTCCAGAACATTTCTGGCTCATATAACTTCTTATGTCCGGACTTCTTGCAGTGAAATATGTTTTGACTTATCGGGCTTTGTAGGCCTTTTAAGTGTCTTTCGGAGTTTGCCTCTTATTGGGTTTTTTCTTGTGAGGGGCAGAACATTTCTTTCCCTTACATTGCGGGACATTTTTCGTTCATGTCAACAAGCCCAACTAGGAAACAACATTTTCCTATTTTATTATGACTTCATAAGTCATAAGCATGTTGAATAGCTCTTCAAGGCTATCATCAATTTTATTCAAATTGAAGTTCAATATAAACCCGTCAAATGAGAAAGAGAATGACAACAAATTGATTGTCATGAAGTAACTTGTTAGGAATCACCTATTCCAGGCCCACCACTTTCTCATTAAACCCAATCATATATACACCACGCTCATGGACCAAAGCCCCATCTTGCATTCGTGTAGTAATGAGCTTTTAAAAGTGGTGTTCATCACTGTACGAGTTTCATGCACTATGCAACTCTTGCATGTGTATTCGCATGTCAGCAGCATTCAACATTTTCTCAAACTGTCCCTACAGTTCATTTGACATAGAAGCGAGCACATCACGCTTTACCTTGCACAATATGGTCCCACCATCTTGCATGCATTGCCAGTTCAACAAGACTGACATTAGTGTGTATGTCATTTTCTCCGAATTCAGAACAATTTTCTCAACCAGTCTTGAAAATTAGATTCGGTTAACTTGTTAATAACAAAATTGGATTATGTGACGAAATCGAAAAATATACTGATATGGAAACAGAATAATTGTTGCCGATTATTTTAAAATAATTTTAAGATATAAAATATGGATTTTTATTTTATAAATCTTCCTCCCACTATTTTGACATTTTCACCACCCTCTGATGAAAAAGGGAAATCGTATTTCCTTAGTGGGCACGTAGAGTCCAATTAGCCAATTATAATCCCGAATAATATCAGCCAATTATAATTTCTAAAAGGTAGAGTCCAATTGCATCCCTATGCAGCCTCCGCGTGTTTTGCCTCACGTTTAATAAGGACCCAATAATATGACGTCGTTTATTTTTGCGTGTCAAACCGACCCATCAATATTGAATTGTAGTAGACGGTCGCCATAAGTTCCCCCAATAATATGAGCCGAAGTTATGGGAGTTCCACTCAATTCACATCATATATCCGGTGGAAGTCACAGCTTTCCGGCGTACAGGCCTCCCCAATAATATGAGCCAGACGCTGTGTGGGGACCCGGACGCTAATCAAGTTCTTAATCATTGGGACAATTAATCAATTATAATGAACAGGGTCTAAAATTTTTTTTTTTCAAATGCGGAAGGTAATGGAATCAAACTCCTATACATATCAGTATAAAAATATAAATCGGATAAAATATACAATCATACATATTCAGGTTCAACAACTACTATCAAGTGTTCAAACCCTAGCTCTAGTCCAAGTCCGGTATCACCACTCTAATCTCAGTCTGTCTTCATCTCTGTGACCCTGTACCTGTCCCACCTGTTGCCATGCACACATACAAACAAGACAACAGCCGGATAACTCCGGTGAGATATAAATATCCCAGTATAAACAATGTATTACATGCAATCATATAAAACATATATAAAAGCATAAACAAACATCAAAACATGTATCTAATCTGATTACATGAATTAATGACTCGTGATCTAATCTTATCTTATCTCAATTCTAGGGATCCCAATCTAATTTAGACTTTGGTATGCTGTATCGAGTGTGTCTGAGATAGACGTCGATCTACATCTGAAGCTCGTCGATACACCGTAAGTCTAGAGTCTTATCGGTTCTGAGAAAGACTCGGCGGTTCTGCCCTAGCTAGGCTGTCAGCCCTAGACTCGGACTCTGACTCTGTTCTAAGTCAATACATTAACATATCAATCTGATAATTTGCAAATATCAATGCAATAAAATAAAATATGTGATTTAGGGAAACTCAAGTCAAACCTAACTCGAGTTGTGCAATCCCGAATCAACATTTATTTATACCTTTCTTGATTTCTTTCTGAATCTGTCGAAGTCTCGAACACAAGGTCTGTCAATACTCAATCTGGCAATGACATATCAATATATTCTGTATCAATAATCTAATCAAATCACAACACATCTGTTTTATCAAATTCTGGCGGTACAACAGCACAATCTTGCGATACTGATAATACTATATCAGTCTATATCGATTCCAATCATTTACAATCAACCACCATATAAATCTGATATCAATTCTAGTCAATTTCCTTCTGAAATTCATAACAATTCCATATTCAGTCCGTTTCTTAATCTGACTTAGATTCTACGCTGTCTAACATGTCAAGAATAACATATATGACGTGTATTCAATTCTAACAACATCATAATTTCAAAACATGTCAAAACGTAGTAAAACTTACGTCCAGTTGAAGCCTACGTCGATAGGAACACGGTACCGAAGTCGGATTTAAAATCTAACGGACGGATTGAAATGTAAAGGCGTAATGATTTTTCTTTGAAAGATTCTCGACTTCCTTCCTCGATTTCTGAGGAATTTCGAGTGATATACATATATATATCACAAGCTGCATGTAATGAAACGTGGCACTTTCCTTTGCAAAGCACGTCTCTCGCTCGGGCGGACATAAATTTCCGCCCGGGTGAGCAACTCTCGGTCCTTCTGCGCGATTCAGTCTCGCTCGGGCGGACAAAAACTTCCGCCCGGGCGAGACACTTTCGGCCCTCTTGCACTAGGCACTCGCGCTCGGGCGGTTAAAAACTTCCGCCCGGGCGCGCCATCTTCGCCCAACAATTTAGTCTTCTCAAATTAATCTCAAAAATGGTCCGGGTTATAATCGTGTCCACTAATAATCAATAATCTCCGATTAACATGATATACAATCTTGGGCATTACATTTCTCCCCCCCTAAGATACGATTTCGTCCTCGAAATCACAGGCATTTCATTCGTATCACTAAGGAGTATATATACAAGACTGTATAAGAAATTTATATCATCTAAACAACTCTGGGAATTCTTGTCTCATATCTGATTCAGTCTCCCAAGTTGCTTTTTCAACACCATGACGAGTCCATTGAACTTTTACAAGTGGAATAGTCTTCGTTCTGAGCTGTTTTTCTTTGCGATCAATAATCTGAATCGGTTTTTCAATATAGCTCAACGTCTCATCCAGTTCGGCCTCGTCGGGTGGAATAGCATGTGAAGCATCAGGAAGATACTTCCTTAGTAACGATACATGAAAAACATCATGTATTCTGGATAATGAAGGCGGTAAGGCTAGTCGATAGGCACGATCTCCTATTTTCTCGAGAATCTCATAAGGCCCAATATATCGTGGAGACAATTTCCCTTTCTTGCCAAATCTGACAACTACTCTGAAAGGTGAAATCTTCAAAAATACTCGGTCTCCTACGTCAAATACCAATGGTCTACGTCGAACATTGGCATATTTGGCCTGTCTGTCTTGTGCTGCCTTCATTTTCTTTCGAATTAGCTTCACTTTTTCTGTCATATCTCTGATCATATCTGGTCCAATTTCAGGCACTTCAGAGATATCATCCCAATAGAGAGAGGATCTACACTTCTTTCCGTACAACGCTTCGAATGGTGCCATTTCAATACTCGTCTGATAGCTGTTGTTGTACGAAAACTCACAAAGAGGCAATGCATCTTGCCAATTAGTGCTAAAATCTAGCACTACTGCTCTCAGCATATCCTCCAGTGTCTGGATAGTCCGCTCTGACTGTCCGTCGGTCTGTGGATGATATGCGGTACTCAGATGTAACTTCGTACCGAGAGCCTGCTGCAAACTCTGCCAGAAGTGCGAAGTAAATCGAGGATCACGATCTGATACAATCGACTTCGGCACTCCATGCAATCTGACCACTTCTCTGACATAGATCTCTGCCATCTGGTCAAATCTGTACGTCATCTTGTACGGTATAAAACATGCAGATTTGGTCAATCTGTCAATTACGACCCAAATCGCATCACAACCTTTGGAGGAACGCGGCAATTGCGTCACAAAGTCCATGGAAATGTGATCCCATTTCCATTCAGGAATGGACAAGCTCTGTAATAAACCTCCTGGTTTCTTTCTTTCTGCTTTCACCTGTTGGCAATTCAGACATTTGGAAACAAATTCGGCAATGTCAGTCTTCATTTGTTTCCACCAGAACTGTCTTTTCAAGTCGTTATACATTTTTCTGCCACCAGGATGAATACTGAACCGACTGTTGTGCGCTTCTGACAATATCTGTCGTCTCAAATCTGAAACATTCGGCACAACCATACGATTATTCACATACAAAACGTTATCACGTACCTGATACTCTGATCGATGTCCTGCTCTAACCATCGATACTGATTTCTGTACATTCTGATCACTTCGCTGAGCTGCCTTAATTCTCATAATCAGCTCTGGTTCTACTTGCACCGTATAAAGTCTCAACGGTCTATAATCGGTTTCAAATTCTAATCCAGACAAACAGCAGTCCTCTATTAAATTTGAAACACCAATCGTCGACAAGGATAAAGAACATACCTTTCGACTTAGTGCATCCGCTGCTGCATTAGACTTTCCTGGATAATATTTGATTTCACAATCAAAATCTTTAAGCAAATCAAGCCATCTTCGCTGTCTCATATTCAGTTCAGATTGTGAAAACAGATATTTCAAACTCTTATGATCAGAATATATCTCAAACTTCTCACCGTAAAGGTAATGTCGCCATATCTTTAATGCAAAGACAATGGCTGCCAATTCTAGATCGTGAATTGGATAACGAGTCTCATGTGGTTTAAGCTGTCTTGAGGCATAAGCGATAACATGCCCTCGTTGCATCAGCACACATCCCAACCCTCTGTGAGAAGCGTCGCAATAAACCACAAAATCACCAGTACCGGATGGAATAGTCAACACCGGTGCATTGGTCAACCTCTTCTTCAACTCCAGAAAACTGGTCTCACATTCTTCAGACCAAACAAATGGAGCATTCTTTTGAGTCAGCTGAGTAATTGGTTTAGCTATACTCGAGAAATCTCTAATAAAACGACGGTAATATCCGGCTAAACCCATAAAACTGCGAATTTCAGGTACTGATGTCGGTCTGGGCCAAGAAATCACGGCTTCCACTTTACTGGGATCAACAGATATACCATCTCCAGATATAATATGACCCAGAAATACTACCTGTCTTAGCCAAAACTCACATTTCGACAGTTTAGCATATAACTTCTCAGCCCTTAGAATTCGCAACACAGTTCTTAAATGCTCAGCATGCTCACTCATATTCTTTGAATAAATCAAAATATCATCGATGAAAATAATCACAAAATCATCGAGATATTTCTGGAAGATACGGTTCATCAATCCCATGAATACAGTTGGAGCATTCGTCAGACCAAACGGCATGACAATAAATTCATAGTGTCCATACCTGGTTCTGAATGCCGTCTTTGAGATATCAGAATCTCTGACTCTCAGCTGATGATATCCCGATCTCAAATCAATCTTGGAATATACTGAAGAACCCTGCAACTGATCGAATAAATCATCTATACGAGGCAATGGATATTTATTCTTTATCGTTGCCTTGTTCAGTTGCCGATAGTCGATGCAGAGTCTCATCGAACCATCTTTCTTTCTTACAAACAGTACTGGAGCACCCCAAGGAGACACACTCGGTCTGATGTACCCCTTGGCCAGTAAATCTTCCAGCTGGTCTTTTAATTCTTTCAATTCAACTGGTGCCATTCTGTACGGAGCTCTAGAAATCGGTACTGTACCTGGCATCAGTTCAATGCTGAAGTCTATCTCTCTAACTGGAGGTAATCCCGGGATCTCATCTGGGAAGACGTCAGCAAACTCACGTACCACTGGCAGATCTGCCAATGCTGGACTCGACTTCAGTACATCTACTGAATATACAAGGAATCCTTCTGCTCCTTTCTGTAATAATCGAGTCATAGATAATACGGATACTAAAGGAATTCTCGATCTAGAACCCTTCCCGTAAAATTTCCACTCCTCAGCCATGTCTGGTCTGAATCTTACTATCTTGTGGAAACAATCAACTATCGCTCTGTACTTGGTTAGCATATCAACACCGATAATACAATCAAAATCTGACAACCCAAGTACGATGCAATCTAACTCAATCTCATGCCCGTCATACTGTAGTACACAATGGTTAACCGAATTCACGGATATCAAACCCATCCCCAAAGGCGAAGAGACGGACACTACAGTAGCTAACGACTCTACAGGCAATGCATGACTCAATGCAAATCGCTCAGAAATAAATGTGTGTGAAGCACCGGTATCAATTAATACGTAAGCAGAGTAACCATATAAAGAACAGTTACCTGCTACAACGTCATCTGGTGCTTCCTGGGCCTGCTCCTCTGTCAAAGCGAAGACTCTGGCCTGCTGTCTCGGAGGCTGACCAACTGTCTGGCTTCCTCCGGGCCTCTGCTGTGACTGAGTTGGCGCTGGCTGGAATGTGTGAACAGCAGCTGATCGTCTCTCAGTCTGTGCTGCTGATCCTGACGACTCGGCCCCCTGCGATCTTTGGGCACCTCTCTGTGGACACACTTTAGCAAAGTGTCCCGGCTGTTTACAGAAGTTGCAACTACCAGTCACTCCCTGGCATTGCTCAGTTGCATGTCTTCCTCCGCAAGTCTTGCAATAAACTCCAGTGTAACTCTGGCTCAGTCTGGAACCACCGGAGCTGGAAGAACTACTCCCCGATTTCTTGAATTGCTTTCCCCTGGCTTTCAGAAATTCCTTCTTTCCTCCACTACTGCTGCCGCTCTCAAACCTGGGAGGTGTCTGCTGTGGTCTCGGTGCTGGAGGCACAAATGAAGCCCCTTTCTGTCTCATCAGACCGACTTCTGCTCCCTTGGCTCTGTTCAGGGCATCAGTAAAATTATCGGGTCGCCCTGTGTTGACCAATGTGAAAATGTCGGGGTTCAGGCCATTGATGAACTGGTCAGCAGTAGCTTCTTCGCTATCAGCCACATGTGGAGCAAATTTCAACAATGAGGAGAACTTTGACATGTACTCTTCTATGTTCATCGGTCCTTGCTTTAAATTGGCAAACTCCGCCCCCTTGTCCTTCCGGTACGACACTGGAAAGAAACGTTGATAGAATTCAGTTCTAAATATATTCCAGGTAATCATCGTACCTTTATGCTCCATGGCTATCTTCCTCGTAATCCACCAGTCCTTGGCCACATCGTGCAGCTGGTGTCCAATTAATTTCACCCTCTTCTCATCCGTATACTCCAAGGATTCGAACAACATCTCTATATCATCGAGCCAACTCTCGCATTCCACAGCGTTCTCTGTGCCTTTCAAGGTCGGGGGATGAAATGATTGAAATCGTTTCAATAACGTTTCCATTGGAGTTGGAGTGACATCCATTGGAGGATTTGATGTACTTCCCTGTTCTAGTACTCGTCTCGGAGGCATATCTGAGAATCAAATAGATTAACACAAATACTATAATTCTGTTGCAATCCTCCTCTGCTCATCTTACTGCTGATCTAGAATCAATACTGATCCAATCTCAATAAAACATATTACTATCTCAAATCAGCTAAACAAGTAACATGTAATAAAGCAGTAAGACATGCTAGCATTCAAAAGCAGGAAAGAAAACCTCAGTCTACCCCGCTCACTAGCCTCTTCTATCTCAATCTAAAGGATCTATCGCTCTGATACCACCAGTTGTGGGGACCCGGACGCTAATCAAGTTCTTAATCATTGGGACAATTAATCAATTATAATGAACAGGGTCTAAAATTTTTTTTTTTTCAAATGCGGAAGGTAATGGAATCAAACTCCTATACATATCAGTATAAAAGTATAAATCTGATAAAATATACAATCATACATATTCAGGTTCAACAACTACTATCAAGTGTTCAAACCCTAGCTCTAGTCCAAGTCCGGTATCACCACTCTAATCTCAGTCTGTCTTCATCTCTGTGACCCTGTACCTGTCCCACCTGTTGCCATGCACACATACAAACAAGACAACAGCCGGATAACTCCGGTGAGATATAAATATCCCAGTATAAACAATGTATTACATGCAATCATATAAAACATATATAAAAGCATAAACAAACATCAAAACATGTATCTAATCTGATTACATGAATTAATGACTCGTGATCTAATCTTATCTTATCTCAATTCTAGGGATCCCAATCTAATTTAGACTTTGGTATGCTGTATCGAGTGTGTCTGAGATAGACGTCGATCTACATCTGAAGCTCGTCGATACACCGTAAGTCTAGAGTCTTATCGGTTCTGAGAAAGACTCGGCGGTTCTGCCCTAGCTAGGCTGTCAGCCCTAGACTCGGACTCTGACTCTGTTCTAAGTCAATACATTAACATATCAATCTGATAATTTGCAAATATCAATGCAATAAAATAAAATATGTGATTTAGGGAAACTCAAGTCAAACCTAACTCGAGTTGTGCAATCCCGAATCAACATTTATTTATACCTTTCTTGATGTCTTTCTGAATCTGTCGAAGTCTCGAACACAAGGTCTGTCAATACTCAATCTGGCAATGACATATCAATATATTCTGTATCAATAATCTAATCAAATCACAACACATCTGTTTTATCAAATTCTGGCGGTACAACAGCACAATCTTGCGATACTGATAATACTATATCAGTCTATATCGATTCCAATCATTTACAATCAACCACCATATAAATCTGATATCAATTCTAGTCAATTTCCTTCTGAAATTCATAACAATTCCATATTCAGTCCGTTTCTTAATCTGACTTCGATTCTACGCTGTCTAACATGTCAAGAATAACATATATGACGTGTATTCAATTCTAACAACATCATAATTTCAAAACATGTCAAAACGTAGTAAAACTTACGTCCAGTTGAAGCCTACGTCGATAGGAACACGGTACCGAAGTCGGATTTAAAATCTAACGGACGGATTGAAATGTAAAGGCGTAAGGATTTTTCTTTGAAAGATTCTCGACTTCCTTCCTCGATTTCTGAGGAATTTCGAGTGATATACATATATATATCACAAGCTGCATGTAATGAAACGTGGCACTTTCCTTTGCAAAGCACGTCTCTCGCTCGGGCGGACATAAATTTCCGCCCGGGCGAGCAACTCTCGGTCCTTCTGCGCGATTCAGTCTCGCTCGGGCGGACAAAAACTTCCGCCCGGGCGAGACACTTTCGGCCCTCTTGCACTAGGCACTCGCGCTCGGGCGGTTAAAAACTTCCGCCCGGGCGCGCCATCTTCGCCCAACAATTTAGTCTTCTCAAATTAATCTCAAAAATGGTCCGGGTTATAATCGTGTCCACTAATAATCAATAATCTCCGATTAACATGATATACAATCTTGGGCATTACACGCTGTCCGCGGGTAGCGATCAACTTGCAACCACGGTTGATGGAAGGCAAGGAAAAATTAAACTCTTTTAATTTTTACTTTTCCGGTTTGATATAAATTTTGAATCATATTCAAAATGAGGGATTTTAATTTTAAAATTGTCTCATCAATTTAATTTAAAAACGCGTGCCACGAGTTTGTATGTTTGCCGGATTCATGCAACTATATTATCTAATAATATACATACATGCATACTACTATATATCGCATATATCATAATATGACATTCAACAATAAATAAGGATGATCGATCGCCAACACTATTAGATCCATTTGAGCCATACATGGATCCAGGTCCAAACCTAGGTGAATGCAGGGATGCAAATGCAACTGTTACAAGAGCTTCCAATATTTTAAATGTCTTCGTCTTGATCATCGGGCCCACCATCTTCCAGTCTTGATCTCCCACTATTTCTAATTATTACATTTGAATAGCCATGGCACATAAGGGATACATCTCATGGGGGTGGGAACAGGCCATAAACCAGGCCCACTTTAATAGTATCAAATATTATAAAATTGAATAAAAAAAACAGTAAAATATCCTAACATACACCTAACACATTGGTCAAGGCTCTCGATCATCCTTCATGCATTTAATATCAAATATTAACATCAATTTAATTAAACAATTTAATTAATTGATAAATCATATATCTAATAATTTATCACTAACCACCACAATTATTAAAGGATTTAATAAATTAAATAAACTCTTTTATTTAATTTCTAATTAAATCAATAATAATTGATTTCTTGTAAAAACTCATTTTTACCATAAATAATTAAAATTATATTCTAATTATTTATTTTACAAGAAAATTATAAATTTTCAAAAAATTAATTTTCCAAAATAAAAATTGAACCAATTTTCAAAAATATCAATTTTACCCAAAATTTTGAAAAATCAGAAAATTGCACCCTAGGCCCAAACAATTCAAGCCCATTATTCAGCGCGCTTCCCGAGATGCTCCCGGGCAGCCGCCCGCCCGCTGCCCGAACGTTTCAGGCAGCGGCAGCGGCCCTGTGCACGCAGAACGCGCACAGGCGCGCCGCCGCCGCGCGCAGGCGTCCGACGACTGCGCGCACAGCACTAGCGCTAGCGCTGTGCGCGCAGGCGTAGGACGCCTGCGCTAGCGCGGGGCGCGCAGGCGTCCGGCGCCTGCGCGCTCGCGGTGCCGCAGGCGTCCGACGCCTGCGCGCCCGCTGCGCGCTGCCGTGCGCGGCCCTGCGCGCACGGACTGCCCGGAACAGTTCCGGGCAGATTTATTATTTTTTTTTTAATTTCGAAAATCTGGAAAAATAAATTTTCGTGGTGCATCAATTTTCTGAAAAATTTTCTTGTGTGGTAAGAAATAAATTATTCAATATCAAACCATACGATTTAGAAAAACCTGGCTCTGATACCACTGTTGGATCCCGGTTTTCTACACGCCCAAACGCAGCGGAAGTTTTAAATTTTTTTTTTTATTTTATTTTGAAAAACAAAATAATATAGCTTTAGGCGCTCGTATGATTTAAATCAAAACATTCATAGGGTGTTAGAATCGTTATACCTTTGGTGAATTAATCACTGGACACCAACCGATCCGGTATAACAGATCTGGCTCTTGATGAATACCTACGAACTCTCTTCAAGAGGCTCCTTTCGTTTCGTCTAATCAGGTCCACGACTGAAATGTTTGATCCTCTTCCAAATTGTACTAGAAAATTTGGAAGAACTTTTACGTTGAGATCAAATATTTGTGAGAGGAATCAAATTCCTTTTCTTGAAAAATGGCCTAAATAATTTTGGAGAGTTTTTATGCCATTCACGTGGATGGCTATCTCCAAAAGATGGGTGGAGGCTAGGTCAATCTATATTTTATATTAAAAACAATAATCTTGACCTAAATTCCATAATTAACTTTAATGGGCTTGATTAATCAATTGGGCTAGTCCAACTAGTTTAATTAATTAATCAAGGTCCATTAATAACTTTAATTATTTAATATGTTGGACTTGTACTCCTACAAGCCCATTAAACATACTCTCAATATATTTAATTTAATATTTAATAAACTCAACCTTTGAACTTAATAAATTAAATATATTATAAATTCAACATTTGAATTTAATATTACAAATTCAACTCCTTGAATTTACCACCTCCAAAATTTAATATTTAATAAACTCAACTTTTGAGTTTAATAAATTAAATCATCAAAATTTTATAAATTCAACTCCTTGAATTTATTCTCTCCAAATTTCATAAATTCAACTTCTTGAATTTACTAACCCATAAATTCAACTCCTTGAATTTATTTTCTCAAAATTTAATTATCATAAATTCAACTCCTTGAATTTACTATATCATAATATAAATTCAACTCTTTGAATTATTATCTCAACGGGAACAAACGATCCAGTGCTTGTGTGACCCTCAATGGTTCAGGGATACAGCTAGCCGTGGGTTCACAACTCTTTGTGATTCAGGACAGAATCCTTTATTCGGGCTTACCCTAGTTAGCCCCATTCTTTCTATCAACACCTTGATCAAGAATGTCAGAACTCATTTCTGATTGCACCCATCGGATCATGGTAAGAGCGTCTAGTAGCATCACCCCATGATCCCCTAGATATCACTGATAGTGCCTGCAAGAACCAGTCGATTATGATTAACGTACAGTACGATCCCTTCATCTCATATATCCCGATCGAATCTGCAACCATTGGTTCATCGAGGGTTGCATATTAATTCGATAACTATGTGATAACTATAATAGTGGCATCGCGTGTACTATTTGGAGAACTCCTTCTCCAACGTACATCTCGTACTCTGGCCAGAGATTCCATGCACTATTATTTCATTAGATCACATAGGATATCCACACCCGTAGGTGAGCGGTGAATCCCCGACTACAATGCACTGGCTCCTATATGTGTCGCAACTGTACCCAACCTCGCCACCTGATGACTCTCCTGGAGCCGGTAAACGAGTCAAAGCACAGCCCTAGCATATAGAGCCTCAGTGTTGTCCCGGGTCGTAAGGACTAATGGTGTACAATCATAACCACGAACTTATCCTCTCGATGAATGATAACCACTTGGAAAGTCCGAGGGAGGGTTGTTCGGTATAATCATCATATGACTACCCATCTGTATGTTTGGACATCTCTATGCCCTTACCAAGAAACGCAGTACACAACATCACAGATGCTAGTCTCGAGCTCAAGCGACCTTTATCCAATTTTTAGGCGGCTGAATCGACTAGGAACGAATTTAGAATATGCAGTGTTTACAAATGAGTTTCAACATCGAATTACGATTCATTTGTATTAAAGCATAATCAAGGACTTTATCTATGCTGATTGCATGGGTATACAGATAAAGTATAACAAGACCATAAAAAGTTAAATTATATTAAAATAAAGATTGTTTATTTCACTTGAGTCAATAAATTCCCTAGCCAAATGTTGGCTTGCAGGGCATCTACTCTAACATCAATACCGACCGTGAATATTTGATGATGCTCAACCATCGCATTATTGATAAACAATAAATTTTGTAGTGCGATACAAATCAAAATCAATTTATTTTATAAATATTATAAAATAAATTCACATTTATAATATACATTTTGAAACGATAAAAATATGTTGAAACGTTTACAATTTGAATTTAAAACTTAAATAAGCGAAATTGAAATAAACTTTTTGATTCATTTTATTATTAACCTGTGGTCTTGCTCTTTTTCCTCGATATTTTATTCTAACTTATCTGAAAACGCTAGAATAAGGGGTGAGCGATATGACCTTCACTCAGTAAATGATGGTTGTTCGACCACATACAAACAAATATGCATGATTTTCGAAAATTAGCATATCATGCATAATAAAGTTCGTACAACTCATTTCATGAGCATAAACGTAACATAAAATTGGCCTAGACACTAAGATTATTTTATTTTCCATCACCGTGTAAGGGTCATAAACTTATCGTACATTGGGATTTTCGCTCACATACAACTGAATACTCACAGTGCTAAAATATAGAGTATATATAACAAGAAGCGGAAGAAAAATAATAATGATCGACCAAAAATTTCAAAACGAATTGAAATAATTCATATACAAATTATTTTAAAACATAAGTGTAACGTACCATACTTTACATACTCGAAATTTGCGGAAAAATTTAAAATTTATTAAACATAAAATAACCTTCAAAGTTTGCCATGAAATATCTCAACCAAGTCCCCCATAAGAAATGGTTGTTCAAAATAACCACACTAAGATTTGCTCACAAAAGGTTTGCTCAAACTATTTCCATCAAAATATGAAATCAGAGTAAATTAACATTTGCGTAAAAACATAAACTTTGCGGTCCTCGGGTTAGCCTCCCGCTCAGTCCAAGCCTGCCCCTTGGTCGCCACCTCCTGTCTCCTCATCAACAGACTCACCTGCATCGATCAAGTCTAGTGAGTCTAAAGACTCAACACGTATAAACTCGAATAACGAGTACTACGCAATAAAATCACATTCACTTTAAAATAGAACATACATACTTGAAACTTGAACTTGCAAAATGAACTTGAACATACGTACGTACATAACTAGACGTGTCATCAACATAAACTTTCATAAACATACTGCATGCTTGAACATACGTAACTTCATCATTTTCGTAGAGGATGTTTCAAAGCATGTGACCCATACATAACAAACGCCTGATCAGACAAACCACAATACTGGGCTGACAGGGACGTATCCACTGCCACATACATGAGATCCCCGTTCATAATTTAACGGGCTGGTTGGTCCCCGTTCATAATTTAACGCTTTCCAACCGTGATCTAACCCGTTCATAATTTAACGGGGTGGAGAGGTCCTCGGCCATTTTCACCGACTTCCAAACCCATTCATAATTTGGTCACAAGACATTTAGCATACCTTAAAAACTTAAAATATTTTCTTGCACGTCATACATACTTACTTGGCGTTGAGGGATGCATTGGACTTCGATCGGTGCCGTCGCTGCTGCACATACTAACTTGAATTTGCATACTTAACTTGCATACCTTAACGTAGAAATCATACTTACTCTCGGGTTCAATCATTACTTAGGACGTTCTAAAATTCCCATGACACGACCTTAACAATCCTTGCACTAAACCGTGGCATCCAACCTCAAAGCATGCTAAAATATCTTTCCCAAAATGTGAAGGACACGGACCCCGTGCCTACCTCCATGTAGGGGTCCGTGTAGGCTCGGGTGAAAAGGGCTCGAAAAGAAGGGTGGACACGGACCCCGTGTCAGGGTCCGTGTGGGGGTCCGTGTAGACTCTGGAAAAAGACACCGAGGAGAAGTGAAGGCACGGACCCCGTGTCAAGGTCCGGGTAAGGGTCCGTGTAGTCTCGGTTTCTTGGCACTAAGGAGGAAACAAAGGCACGGACCCCATGTACGGGTCCGTGTGTCCTCGGTTTTTCTGTACCTGCGAGAAAACTTATGCAATGTCTATTCACCCCATTTGACACTTAAATGATGTGATTCAACACTTTACGACTCTTCTTAGGACACCCTAACATTGCACCAAAACCCGTACAAACTCCCCAAAACACGACGTCCCTTCTACTACCCAATGCACACGAAATACGGCAATTGACATCACATCGATTTCCTACGTCTTCCCACTATTTCAAATGACTAACGACATGAAACGAGACCACAATAACCATCTTAGCAACATAATAACCATACCTAAACGCAGCAACGATCGCCCGTCGATCCCCAACGAAGCCTGCAACAAATAAACTTCCAGAACACCAATTTTCGTAAAAGTCGCAGTTTGAGCAGTCCCACGAAAAACACCATAACTCACTCAATTTTCATCCAAAAATCTCGAATTTTATATCGAATCGAAGGTATCAAAAAGTTATAAAAATTTTTGTGGAAAGTTTTCTCAAAATCTTGACTGAAATTTCGCAGTTTTAGGAGGAACAGTAAAAACGAGATTTTCAGATCTAAAAAGGGCTTCAAAAGCGATTTAAACATGATTGCTCAAACTTCTACACATCGCACACATGGTTTTACGCATAAATAACAACGCACGCATAATATGACATGATCGATGCATCAAGAACAGAATATACGTGCCTTTTGATAACAAACGTTACCGAAACGGCGTTACCGAAGCGGAGATGGAGCGAGGCTGGATCCGAGACGAACGTTGCACCGTTTTCTTGCAATAAAATCCACCGAAACTTGCTGGAAAATAACGGGGAAGGGGGCGGCTGCTTCTAGGCTAAGAACCCTAGTTTTCTTTCTTTTAAAATCTTAAAATGAGATGTGTAGGGTGTGTTGTGTGTTTTAGTGTGTGTAAAAACGTGTAAGTGTGTGTGAGTGTATAAAACGTGTGTGTGTGTTTTAATTAGGAGAAATCATGGCTGAATTAATTAATTAAAATACTAATTAAAAGCTAACACATAATAATTTAATCAAACTCCTCAATTAAAATAACTACACACAAATTTTAAAAGTTCTAAACTCTTAAATTACTAAATACATAAATAAGGCTTTTAAAGTACTACAAACTTAATAAATTAATTAAAAATGCCCCTTCCTAGATTTAAATTAAAAGATCGCATTTTAAAAATACCAAAATCGTCACCGGTCTTTTCCTCGATCCCGCTTCGACTAATCGCCTGAAACATGAAACTCGGAAAAATTTTAACGTGCATCACATCTAAATTAAAATGAAGCATTTAAATAGATTATGCACTAATAAGACTCGCTTCAAAATTAAATAAATGCTTTAATAGTTAAATAAATGCATGAGTTATACGTGTACTAGATTTGGGCACTATAGTTCCTCCCCCACTTATAAAAATTTCGTCCTCGAAATTAAATCTTACCGAACAACTCCGGGTAACGAAGTCTCATATCTGCTTCGGACTCCCATGTGGCTTCTTCCACTGATTGGTTTAGCCACCGGACTTTGACTAGCTTAGTCACTTTATTCCGAAGCCTGCGCTCTTGCCTGTCTAGGATTTGGGCTAGTTTTTCCTCGTAAGACAAGTCTGGAGTCAGCTGTAACGGCTCGTAACTCAGAACATGCGAAGGATTAGCCAAATATTTCCTCAGCATCGAGACATAGAACACATTGTGCACCCCGGCCAGATTTGGCGGAAGGGCAACACGATAGGCTAGTGTCCCAACTCTGTCCAAAATCTCAAACGGCCCAATGAACCTCGAACTCAGTTTGCATCTTTTTCCAAATCTCATAACACCCTTCATAGGTGCTATCTTGACGAAAACGTGATCACCAACGGCAAACTCGAGATCTCTCCTCCTCTTATCAACATAGTTCTTCTGACGACTTTGGGCAGTCTTCATTCTGTCACGAATCTTGGCCACCACTTCTGCAGTCTGCTGAGCTATCTCTGGACCAAGTTCCGCTCTTTCACCAACTTCATCCCAATGAACTGGTGATCTACACTTCCTCCCATACAACGCCTCATAGGGAGCCATACCAATAGATGCTTGGAAGCTGTTGTTGTATGTGAACTCCACTAGAGGTAGTCTAGACTCCCAAGTTCCTTGAAAATCAATCATGCAGGATCTCAGCAAATCCTCTAAAATCTGAATCACACGCTCAGACTGCCCGTCTGTCTGCGGGTGAAACGCTGTACTAAATAGCAACCTCGTTCCCATAGCTACATGTAAGCTCTTCCAGAAGGACGATGTGAATCTCGGGTCCTTGTCGGACACAATTGAAACTGAGAATCCATGCAAACGGACTACCTCCCGGATATAAAGCTCCGGATACTGTGTCATGGAGAAGGTCGTGTTCACTGGTAGAAAATGCGCTGATTTAGTGAGTCGGTCAATTATAACCCAAATGGCATTAAAGCCTCTGACTGATCTAGGCAATCCAATGACGAAGTCCATCGTGATGTTCTCCCATTTCCACTCTGGGATGGGGAGTGGCTTAACCAATCCCGCTGGCCTCTGATGTTCTGCCTTCACCTGCTGACAAGTGAGGCATTCAGACACAAACCTGCGGATGTCTCTCTTCATCCCTGGCCACCAATACAGAATTCGTAAGTCCTTATACATCTTGGTATCTCCCGGATGGATAGAATACGAAGATGCGTGTGCCTCTGTCAAAATATCCTGTCTGATCGAACCAACACTAGGCACCCACATTGTAAGGCTCGAGAATTATCGGTATTATTGATGTGGGAATTGTAGAGATAAGAATACATGAATTATGAAATTTTGAGCAGCAGGGCCGAAGCCCCACCGCACCCGCGGTACAAGAAGAACCGCACCCGCAGTGCCTTGATAGAGAATTGGTGAAATTGTGCGAATAGTCACCGCACCCGCGGTAATAACATGACCGCACCCGCGGTCATCGAATTTTGGAAAATCATGGGGCTGCCGAGAGCATAGCGCACCCGCGCTCTTATGTTGCCGCACCCGCGGTCGTGCGTGTCATGTGACAAACATGAACACTCGTCTCTTTGCATGCAACATATGATATGTGTCTTCATTTCAGTAACATATTCAGAACAAGAACCGAGAGCATCCTTGAAGAGAGAACTCATGCCTTTTGATCTTTGCACTTGAGATTTTGCTATTTCCGGTTATTCGATTTTAGATCCGACTTAGGTTTTGAACTCACCTCGTCAAGGGCTATCAAAGGATGTAAGTATTGTTTATTTCCAGCATGTTTCGATATGTATGT
This sequence comes from Primulina eburnea, assembly GCF_022965805.1. Taxonomy (NCBI): domain Eukaryota; kingdom Viridiplantae; phylum Streptophyta; class Magnoliopsida; order Lamiales; family Gesneriaceae; genus Primulina; species Primulina eburnea. The sequence goes on along the minus strand of NC_133108.1, from coordinate 21,497,135 downwards.
ATTGAGGGAATTCAGATTTGAATTCGAATATGTGGTCTTGAGATATAGAGCATCGGATATTCGTTGTCAGATTGAGTTTCGGACACAGTATGCTATTGTTTCGATTTTTCAGCATGTATTGTGTTGAGCATATGCAGATTTCAGCATGTATATTGATGTTAGATGAGATTATGAGTTGATTGTGATTGAGTATGCTATTACTGAGTTATCGGTATCGAAGAAGTACGCCGTTATGCCGTTGAATTGTATTGAAATCAATTACAGATTTGTACATTGAGTTGATTGAGATGTATTTTGATAGAACGTGTCTACACATTGTCATTTCAGATTAGTCTTGACAGAGTGACATTCCGACTTCAAGATCTCGACAGACATTGTACGACAAAAGGTATAATTCATGTGGTCTTGGGATTGCACAACTCGATGCAGATTTGATACGAGTTTCCCTAAATCAGATACTAGATTGTTATTACATTGATTATGTAATGTCTTGTTTATTGATTTATATTCGAGTCCTGAGATAGGAGATATTGGCAGATTTGCCAAAACTAGACGTTTCGGTGTATCGACGCATAGGAGCAGATTTGCTATATGTGTAGACCCTCGATACAGAGTTGACCGAAGTCTAGGAATAAGACGTACCGTTGCCCCGACTGGTTGGGTAGGTGACAGACCGTCTTATTCACACCGGGATCCCTAGATCAGAAATGAGTCGAGTCAAGATTTAAATGTTGAATACAGATTTGTATTCTTCTACATGTTTAGATTTTATTCATGTTAATTGATATATGCTATGCTTTTGTACATGATTATGACATTGCATGCATCCATGTTTTATACTGGGATATGTTCTCACCGGAGTTATCCGGCTGTTGTCGTGTCTGTACGTGTGCATGGCAACAGGTGGGGCAGGATCTGGGTCTCGAGCTAGATGAGAGATTGATGATAGCGTGGAGATCACGGGCGCTGAAGATTTCTAGTGGTTTCTATTTAGAATTGTATCACCTATGTTGTAGTTGGTATGCAAACACTAGTGTATGGTTGTACTAGACAGACATGTATGTACATTACGTTATTTATGTCTTATAAAGACAATGTTATGCTTTGACTTTACATTTGAATTAATGTTAAAAGCAAATTTTTGACCCACATTTTCGAACAAAGATCCAATTAAATCCCAAATGAATTGAGTTAGAGCCCGGGTCCCCACAACAGGTGGTATCAGAGCAGTAGGTTCTGTAGACTGAGATAGAATAGAATGAGCGGGGTAGATCGAGTCATCTTCCTTGCTTTTGAGATGTGCTAGCATGATTTATTGCTTTCCCTATTATATGTTGTATTGTATCTGAATTGATTTACAGCATATACTTGTCAAGCCTGAATCAGAACCGATTCTCGATCAGAGTTTATGATCAGAGGAGGGCTGAGACAGATGATATTGATTGTGTACTAATCAGTTTGGTAATCAGATTTATGCCGCCTAGACGTATACCACAGCCAGAGCAGGGTAGCACATCAGGTGCACAGATGGATGTTACTGCTACGCCGATGGAGACCTTATTGAAGAGATTTCAGTCTTTCCATCCGCCTACCCTGAAGGGCACAGAGAGTGCAGTAGAGTGCGAGAGCTGGCTTGATGATATCGAGATGTTGTTTGAGTCTTTGGCATATACTGATGAGCGACGTGTGAAACTGATAGGGCATCAGATGCAAGAGATTGCCAAGAGCTGGTGGTTGACTACGAAGAGAGCCTTGGAGCACCGAGGCATTGACATAACGTGGAAAGTCTTCAAGGATGAGTTCTATCAGCGATTCTTCCCCGTTTCCTACCGAAAAGATAAAGGAGCTGAATTCGCGAATCTGAAGCAGGGACAGTGGAACATCGAGGAGTATGTTGCTAAATTTTCAGCATTGCTACGATTTGCCCCGCATGTGGCCGGGAACGACGAGGCAGTGGCCGATCAGTTCATCAACGGGCTGAACCCGGATGTCTTTACTTTGGTGAACACGGGACGGCCTAACACCTTTTCAGAGGCACTGAACCGAGCAAAGGGAGCAGAGGCTGGCTTGATCAGGCAGCGAGGAGCTTCCTACGGTGTTCAGGGGCAGAGACCGCCACAGCCTACTACCGTACAGTTTCCACCACCTCCTCCTCGTTTTGACAGTGGAGCTAGTGGTAGTGGCAAGAAGGAATTTCTGAAGGCTAAGGGCAAACAGTTTAAGAAATCCGGGAGTAGTTCATCGAGTTCGAGTGGATCTCGACAGAGAGGTCAGGGTTCAGATTACAGTGGCGTGTATTGTAGCTCATGTGGAGGACGACATGCGACGGAGCAGTGTCAAGGAGTTATGGGACGCTGCAACATCTGTAGGCAACAGGGACACTTTGCCAGAGTTTGTCCCCAGAGAGGTGCACCACGATTCCAGAGTACAGGATCATCAGCACCAGCGCCACAGATGGAGAGACAGGCATCTTCTGTACACTCCTTTCAGACACCCTCTACACAGACCCAGCAGAGACCAGGAGGTAGTCAGACTGTGAGTCAGCCTCCCCGACAGCAGGCACGTGTCTTTGCCCTGACAGAGGAGCAGGCGCAGGAGGCGCCAGATGACGTCATTGCAGGTAGCTGTTTTCTTTGCGGTTATCCTGCATATGTGTTGATTGACACAGGTGCATCTCATACATTCATTTCTGAACATTTTGCATTGAGACATGCATTGCCTGTTGAGTCGATGTCTACGGTAGTGTCTATAGCTTCTCCGTTGGGAAGTGGTTTGATATCTGTGACTACTGTTAGACACTGTATGCTTCAGTTTGAGGGGCATGAGATTGATCTTGATTGTGTAGTACTTGGTTTAGCTGATTTTGACTGTATAGTTGGCATAGACATGTTGACCAAGTACAGGGCCACTGTAGATTGTTTCCACAAGATTTTCAGATTCAGACCCGACATGACAGATGAGTGGAAATTCTACGGCAAGGGTTCCAGATCTCGGATTCCCTTAGTATCTGCTCTGACTATGAGTAGATTGCTTCAGAGAGGAGCAGAGGGCTTTCTCGTATATTCAGTAGATTTACTGAAGTCGAGCCCAGCATTGGCAGATTTGCCAGTGGTTTGCGAGTTTGCAGATGTTTTTCCTGATGAGATTCCAGGGTTGCCTCCAGTTCGAGAGGTTGATTTCAGCATTGATCTTGTGCCAGGCCGTGTTCCTATCTCGAGAGTTCCATATAGGATGGCACCGATAGAGCTGAAAGAGTTGAAAGCACAGTTGGAGGATCTTCTGTCCAAGGGATATATCAGACCCAGTGTATCACCTTGGGGTGCTCCGGTGCTTTTTGTTAGAAAGAAAGATGGTTCGATGCGACTGTGTATTGATTATAGGCAGCTGAATAAGGCAACAGTGAAGAACAAGTATCCTTTGCCTCGCATCGACGATTTGTTTGATCAGTTACAGGGATCTTCGGTTTACTCGAAGATTGATTTGAGATCAGGGTATCATCAGCTCAGAGTTCGAGATGTTGATATTCCGAAGACTGCATTCCGAACCAGGTATGGACACTACGAGTTTGTTGTTATGCCTTTTGGTTTGACGAATGCACCAGCGGTTTTCATGAGTTTGATGAACCGTATTTTTCAGAGCTATTTAGATGAGTTTATTATTGTTTTCATTGACGACATTTTGGTGTATTCGAAGAGTTTGACTGAGCATGCAGATCATCTGAGGATTGTACTGAAGACTTTAAGAAAAGAGCAGTTGTATGCCAAACTGTCCAAGTGTGAATTCTGGTTGCGACAGGTTGTCTTCTTGGGGCATATTATATCTGGAGATGGTATTGCGGTAGATCCGAGTAAAGTTGAGGTTGTTATCAGTTGGCCGAGACCGACTTCTGTGCCTGAGATACGCAGTTTCATGGGTCTAGCCGGGTATTATCGACGTTTATCCGAGATTTCTCCAGTATAGCGAAGCCTATCACCCAGTTGACACAGAAGAATATGCCATTTGTGTGGTCAGAAGAGTGTGAGAGCAGTTTTGTAGAGTTGAAGAAGAGGCTGACTAGTGCGCCTGTCTTGACGATTCTTTCAGGTACAGGTGAGTTCGTGGTATATTGTGACGCATCTCACAGAGGACTAGGATGTGTTCTTATGCAGCGAGGGCACGTGATAGCGTACGCCTCTAGATAGCTGAAGCCGCACGAGACTCGTTATCCGATTCATGATCTTGAATTGGCGGCGATTGTTTTTGCACTCAAGATCTGGCGTCATTATCTGTATGGCGAGAAATTTGAGATCTATTCCGATCATAAGAGCCTGAAATATCTCTTTTCTCAGTCAGAATTGAACATGAGGCAGCGACGATGGCTTGATCTGCTGAAAGATTTTGATTGCGAGATCAAGTACCATCCAGGAAAGTCGAATGCAGCAGCAGACGCCTTGAGTCGAAAGGTATGTGCTCTTTCCTTGTCGACGGTAGGTGTATCAAATTTATTAGAAGATTGTTGCTTGTCTGGATTGACATTTGATACAGAGAGTAGACCGTTGCGACTTGCTGCGATTCAGATTGAGCCAGATCTGATTTCGAGGATCAAAGAAGCACGGAGAACTGATCCGAGCGTGCAGAGATCGATTGATATGGTCAGAGCTGGTCATATATCAGAGTATCAGGTTAGAGATTCTGTTCTGTATGTGAATAACCGCTTAGTAGTGCTAGAGATTTCAGAATTGAGACGACAGATCATGTCAGAGGCACACTGTAGTCGGTTCAGCATTCATCCTGGAGGCAGGAAAATGTACAATGATTTGAAGACACAATTCTGGTGGAAACAGATGAAGACAGACATTGCAGAATTCGTGTCTAGATGCCTGAATTGCCAGCAGGTGAAGGCAGAAAGAAAGAAGCCCGGAGGTTTACTTCAGAGTTTGTCTGTTCCTGAATGGAAATGGGACCACATTTCCATGGACTTCGTGACGAAGTTACCTCGATCTTCGCGGGGCTGTGACGCAATTTGGGTAGTGATAGACAGACTGACCAAATCAGCGTGCTTTATTCCATACAGAATGACATATCGACACGATCAGATGGCGGAATTATATTCAGAGAGGTCGTCAGATTGCACGGTGTGCCGAAGTCGATCGTATCAGATCCTGATCCACGATTCACTTCTCACTTTTGGCACAGCTTGCAGCAGGCTTTGGGTACGACTTTACACCTGAGCACTGCTTATCATCCTCAGACGGACGGACAGTCAGAGCGGACTATCCAGACTTTAGAGGACATGCTGAGAGCTGTAGTACTAGACTTTGGTACTAGTTGGCAAGATTCATTGCCGTTGTGTGAGTTTTCATACAACAACAGCTATCAGACTAGCATTGAGATGGCACCGTTCGAAGCTTTATACGGAAAGAAGTGCAGATCTCCGTTGTACTGGGATGATATCTCTGAGGTACCAGAGTTAGGGCCTGATATGATTCGTGAGATGACCGAAAAAGTGAAGATCATTCAGAAACGAATGAAGACGGCACAAGATAGACAAGCGAAATACGCCAATATCAGACGCAGACCGTTAGTATCCGAACAGGGAGACAGAGTATTTCTGAAGATTTCACCTTTCAGAGGCGTTGTCAGATTTGGCAAGCGAGGAAAGTTGTCTCCTAGATACGTCGGTCCGTACGAGATCCTTGAGAAGATTGGCGATCGAGCTTAAAAACTTGCTCTTCCTCCTTCACTGTCCGGTATACATGATGTTTTTCATGTATCGATGTTGCGCAAATATATGCTGGATGATTCTCATGTCATTCAGCCTGACGAAGCCGAGTTAGATCATACTCTGAGCTATATTGAAAGACCGATACAGATTCTTGATCGGAAAGAGAAACAACTTAGAACCAAGACTATTCCGCTTGTGAAGGTTCTGTGGAGTCGTCATGGCATCGAGGAAGCAACTTGGGAGACAGAGTCTGAGATGAGACAGAGGCATCCCGAGCTATTCAGTTGATGTAAGTATTTTGTTAGTTTGATTATACTGCCTTTGTATATACTTGCATAATTACCTGCGTACGAGTTCGAGGACGAACTCCTGTCTAAGAGGGGGAGAAATGTAAGGCTCGAGAATTATCAGTATTATTGATGTGGGAATTGTAGAGATAAGAATGCATGAATTATGAAATTTTGAGCAGCAGGGCCGAAGCCCCACCGCACCCGCGGTACAAGAAGAACCGCACCCGCGGTGCCTTGATAGAGAATTGGTGAAATTGTGCGAACAGTCACCGCACCCGCGGTAATAACATGACCGCACCCGCGGTCATCGAATTTTGGAAAATCATGGGGCTGCCGAGAGCATAGCGCACCCGCGCTCTTATGCTACCGCACCCGCGGTCGTGCGTGTCATGTGACAAACATGAACACTCGTCTCTTTGCATGCAACATATGATATGTGTCTTCATTTCAGTAACATATTCAGAACAAGAACCGAGAGCATCCTTGAAGAGAGAACTCATGCCTTTTGATCTTTGCACTTGAGATTTTGCTATTTCCGGTTATTCGATTTTAGATCCGACTTAGGTTTTGAACTCACCTCGTCAAGGGCTATCAAAGGATGTAAGTACTGTTTATTTCCAGCATGTTTCGATATGTATGTATTGAGGGAATTCAGATTTGAATTCGAATATGTGGTCTTGAGATATAGAGCATCGGATATTCGTTGTCAGATTGAGTTTCGGACACAGTATGCTATTGTTTCGATTTTTCAGCATGTATTGTGTTGAGCATATGCAGATTTCAGCATGTATATTGATGTTAGATGAGATTATGAGTTGATTGTGATTGAGTATGCTATTACTGAGTTATCGGTATCGAAGAAGTACGCCGTTATGCCGTTGAATTGTATTGAAATCAATTACAGATTTGTACATTGAGTTGATTGAGATGTATTTTGATAGAACGTGTCTACACATTGTCATTTCAGATTAGTCTTGACAGAGTGACATTCCGACTTCAAGATCTCGACAGACATTGTACGACAAAAGGTATAATTCATGTGGTCTTGGGATTGCACAACTCGATGCAGATTTGATACGAGTTTCCCTAAATCACATACTAGATTGTTATTATATTGATTATGTAATGTCTTGTTTATTGATTTATATTCGAGTCCTGAGATAGGAGATATTGGCAGATTTGCCAAAACTAGACGTTTCGGTGTATCGACGCATAGGAGCAGATTTGCTATATGTGTAGACCCTCGATACAGAGTTGACCGAAGTCTAGGAATAAGATGTACCGTTGCCCCGACTGGTTGGGTAGGTGACAGACCGTCTTATTCACACCGGGATCCCTAGATCAGAAATGAGTCGAGTCAAGATTTAAATGTTGAATACAGATTTGTATTCTTCTACATGTTTAGATTTTATTCATGTTAATTGATATATGCTATGCTTTTGTACATGATTATGACATTGCATGCATCCATGTTTTATACTGGGATATGTTCTCACCGGAGTTATCCGGCTGTTGTCGTGTCTGTATGTGTGCATGGCAACAGGTGGGGCAGGATCTGGGTCTCGAGCTAGATGAGAGATTGATGATAGCGTGGAGATCACGGGCGCTGAAGATTTCTAGTGGTTTCTATTTAGACTTGTATCACCTATGTTGTAGTTGGTATGCAAACACTAGTGTATGGTTGTACTAGACAGACATGTATGTACATTACGTTATTTATGTCTTATAAAGACAATGTTATGCTTTGACTTTACATTTGAATTATTGTTAAAAGCAAATTTTTGACCCACATTTTCGAACAAAGATCCAATTAAATCCCAAATGAATTGAGTTAGAGCCCGGGTCCCCACACACATTCTACCTCTGTATCTCACAATGCCGTATGAAACTGTATACAAAACACTGCCCTTGGCTTCATCTTTCAGTCTCCATTTCTGTAGTTGCTCATTTGAAGACTGTCCTGTTCGGATACGGTCTAGCAAGTCAGATTTGACTGTCAGATTAGACAGCCTAGGGGCTCTGCCCTCACGATAAATCTCTAGACCAAACTTCTGAATCTCCGAATGAAGAGGTTTTTGTACTGACAACTAAGCTACAACAGCCACCTTCCTGCTCAATGCGTCTGCGACAACATTAGCCTTTCCCGGATGGTAGCTAATTTTGCAGTCATAATCTTTCACAAGTTCCAACCACCGTCTCTCTCTCTCATGTTCAACTCTTTCTGCGTGAAGAAATATTTGAGACTCTTATGATCGGTGAAAATATGACATTTCTCGCCGTATAGATAGTGTCTCCAAATTTTCAGTGCGAAGACAACGGCGGCTAACTCAAGATCGTGCGTCGGGTAGTTCTTCTCGTGCACTTTCAACTGCCTGGAAGCATAAGCTATGACCCGACCCTGCTGCATCAATACCGTGCCTAACCCGAGCTTAGATGCATCGGTGTATAGCACAAAATCACCTTGTTCCGTCGGCATGGCTAGCACTAGCGCCGAAATGAGAGCTTGCTTCAAAGTATTGAAGCTCTTTTTACATTCATCACTCCACACAAATTTGGCATTTTTCTTTGTCAGGGAAGTGAGTGGCACTTCTATGGATGAAAATCCCTTAATAAACTTACGGTAGTAACCAGCTAAACTCAAAAAGCTGCGGATTTCTGATGCATTCTTTGGCTCAACCCAATCCTTAACTGTCGCTACCTTGGCTGGATCCACCTCAATGCCGCTACTAGAAATTATATGACCCAAAAATGCTACCTTCTCCAACCAAAATTCACACTTACTAAACTTCGCGAACAACTTGCGGCTCTGCAAGGTCTGTAAAACTGTCCTCAAGTGCTGGCTGTGCTCCTCATGGCTCTTAGAGTATATAAGAATATCGTCAATGAATACTATGACGAACTGGTCGAGGAACGGTTGAAATACTCGGTTCATGAGGTCCATGAAAATTGCTGGAGCATTAGTCAACCCAAATGGAATCACCAAGAACTCGTAATGCCCATACCGGGTCCTGAAAGCTGTTTTGTGGACATCTGCATCCTTCACTTTTAGCTGATGGTACCCTGATCAAAGATCTATCTTAGAGAACACTGTAGCCCCCTGCAATTGATCAAACAAGTCTTCGATTCTAGGCAACGAGTACTTATTCTTGATCGTTACCTTGTTCAGCTCACGGTAATCGATGCACAGTCTCATGCTTCTGTCTTTCTTTTTCACAAAGAGCACTGGTGCGCCCCACGGTGAGAAACTCGGGCAGATAAACTCCTTGTCTAAGAGCTCCTGAATCTGCTGCTTAAGTTCTAACATCTCTGCTAGAGCTAATCTGTACGGTGCCTTAGAGATTGGCACTGTACATGGCATGAGATCGATTGTAAACTCCACCTCTCTATCTGGTGGAAGGCCTGCGACGTCATCTGGAAAGACGTCTGGGAAATCTCTGACTATCGGCACCCCTGATATAGAAGGAGTGGGCACGTCCGGTGCCGAGATGATACTAGCCAAGAAAGCCTGACACCCCTTAGAAATTAGTCTCCTCGCTTGCATGCAAGAGATCATGCGCGGGAAACTCCTCCATCTGGCTAGCTCAAAAAGAAACTGCTCCATGCCCAATGGTCTAACTAACACCGATCTCTTCTGAAAGTCGTCGATAAAAACTCTGTTCTTAGTCAGCCAGTCCATTCCCAATATAATATCGAACTCTGGCATCGGCAAGACGATCAAGTCGGCATATACGAGGTGGCCGTTCAATTCTAGATCGATATCTCTGACCACGCTAGTAGCTAACAGCTCTTCCCCTGATGGGACTGTCACTGAAAAGTTTACGTCTAGGCCAATGGACTTGAGGTCCAAATGATTAGCAAACGTCTCCGATATGAAGGAGTGAGTGGCTCCTGAGTCGATTAGTGCAGTTGTGGATAATCTCTTAATAAAGATGTTTCCTGAGATGCGTTAGCGCAATACAAAACTTATATCCTCGAAATTACTAACATACCCCAAGCGTAATATAACTCAATATCCCTAGGCACACAAAACATTACTAGCACCCTATTAATCCCAAGTAAAAATTCCACATGCAAGGCAAAATAATACTGAGCTTAGGTAGAAAAGTATACCGGTCAGCAACGTCGTGTCTGGATTTGCCTCATGTGCATGCATGGCGAATACTCTCCCTTGGGTGGGCTGATTCCAGTGTGGGCACTCTTTCAACATGTGGTCTGTAGCTCCACATTTAAAACATTTCCCGGATCCCCACAGGCACTGTCCGGGGTGCTGGCGATTGCACTTCTGGCACACTGGGAAGTTACCGGGCTTTTGAGGCGCCCCTTGCTGCTGGATTGGACCCTTGCCCTTTGGTGGTCCATGATACGGCTTCTTCCCTGGCGGCCCCGGGAACGGCTTCTTAAACTGGGGCCTCTGATGCTGATGCTGGTGTTGCTGCTGCGGTGGAGCCTGATAGGGCCTCTTGCCCTGCCTGTCTGCCTCTATATCCCTCAGATCATGTTCTGCCGCCAATGCTCTAGATACGGCGACCGCATAGCTAGTAGGGCCAGCTACTCTCACATCGCGGCGCAGGATCGGCAGCAGACCATTCAGAAAATGCCTCAACTTTGCCTGCACATCATTCGCAATGAGGGGCACGAAGTGACACCCTCTCTCAAACTTCCTCACGAATTCTGCCACGCTACTGTCTCCCTGCCGCATCTTCATAAACTCGTTGGTGAGTCTGGATCGTACCTCCTCAGTGAAGTACTTGGAGTAAAAGAACTCCTTGAAACCATTCCAAGGCAGCACCTGCAAGTTGACTGCCACTGATGCGCTCTCCCACCACAGTCTAGCGTCTCCAGTCAATAAGAAAGTGGCACAACGGACTCTGTTAGCATCTGTCACCTCCATAAAGTCAAATATTACCTCGATGGACTTGATCCATCCCTCAGCTACCATCGGGTCAGTGATACCCGCAAACTCCTTTGGGCTCATCCTCTTAAACCGTTCATACACCGCCTCTGGTTGGGGCCTCGCCCCTGCACCTATTGCTGCTGCCTGGTTCCCCGCAAACTGTGCGAAGAACTGCGTCATACTAGCAAGCATCTGAGCCTGCATATCTGGAGGTGGTGGTGGTGGAGGATTGGCCCTCTCGTCAACTCGAGGCTCTTTGTCCTCCTCCCTTGCTTCACGGTCGATCATACGTGTAGGAGGCATACTGTTCCAATGAATTACCCAACACGTAAATCCATCATGCATGTACATATATCAATACCTTATGATGCACGTGGATCAAACTTAAAACATGCACATACTGAAATCATAACTTGATGCTTACTACATAACATAATGCAAAACTTTAAACTTACAAACTTGAGGTGTGACTTCGTGAGCTTCTTGCGACTGGCAGTAGGCATAACCCTTTACAAGAACACCGCTCTGATACCAACTGTAACGTACCGTACTTTACATACTCGAAATTTGCGGAAAAATTTAAAATTTTATTAAACATAAAATAACCTTCAAAGTTTGCAATGAAATATCTCAACCAAGTCCCCCATAAGAAATGGTTGTTCAAAATAACCACACTAAGATTTGCTCACAAAAGGTTTGCTCAAAGTATTTCCATCAAAATATGAAATCAGAGTAAATTAACATTTGCGTAAAAACATAAACTTTGCGGTCCTCGGGTTAGCCTTCCGCTCAGTCCAAGCCTGCCCCTTGGTCGCCACCTCCTGTCTCCTCATCAACATACTCACCTGCATCGATCATGTCTAGTGAGTCTAAAGACTCAACACGTATAAACTGGAATAACGAGTACTAAGATAAAATCACATGCACTTTAAAATAGAACATACATACTTGAAACTTGAACTAGCAAAATGAACTTGAGCATACGTACGTACATAACTAGACGTGACATCAACATAAACTTTCATAAACATACTGCATGCTTGAACATACGTAACTTCATCATTTTCGTAGAGGATGTTTCAAAGCATGTGACCCATACATAACAAACGCCTGATCAGACAAACCACAGTACTGGGCTGACAGGGACGTATCCACTGCCACATACATGAGATCCCCGTTCATAATTTAACGGGCTGGTTGGTCCCCGTTCATAATTTAATGCTTTCCAACCATGATCTAACCCGTTCATAATTTAACGGGGTGGAGAGGTCCTCGGCCACGTTCACCGACTTCCAAACCCATTCATAATTTGGTCACAAGACATTTAGCATACCTCAAAAACTTAAAATATTTTCTTGCACGTCATACATACTTACTTGGCTTTTAGGGATTCATTGGACTTCGATCGGTGCCGTCGCTGCTGCACATACTAACTTGAATTTGCATACTTAACTTGCATACCTTAACGTAGAAATCATACTTACTCTCGGGTTCAATCATTACTTAGGACGTTCTAAAATTCCCATGACACGACCTTAACAATCCTTGCACTAAACCGTGGCATCAAACCTCAAAGCATGCTAAAATATCTTTCCCAAAATGTGAAGGACACGGACCCCGTGCCTACCTCCGTGTAGGGGTCCGTGTAGACTCTGAAAAAAGACACCGAGGAGAAGTGAAGGCACGGACCTCGTGTCAAGGTCCGGGTAAGGGTCCGTGTAGTCTCGGTTTCTTGGCACTAAGGAGGAAACAAAGGCACGGACCCCGTGTCAGGGTCCGTGTACGGGTCCGTGTGTCCTCGGTTTTTCTGTACCTGGTAGAAAACTTATGCAATGTCTATTCACCCCATTTGACACTTAAATGATGTGATTCAATGCTTTACGACTCTTCTTAGGACACCCTAACATTGCACCAAAACCCGTACAAACTCCCCAAAACACGACGTCCCTTCTACTACCCCATGCACACGAAATACGGCAATTGACATCACATCGATTTCCTATGTCTTCCCACTATTTCAATTGCCTAACGACATGAAACGAGACCACAATAACCATCTTAGCAACATAATAACCATACCTAAGCGCAGCACCGATCGTCCGTCGATCCCCAACGAAACCTGCAACAAATAAACTTCAAGAACACCAATTTTCGTAAAAGTTGCAGTTTGAGTAGTCCCACGAAAAACGCCATAACTCACTCAATTTTCATCCAAAAATCTCGAATTTTATATCGAATCGAAGGTATCAAAAAGTTATAAAATTTTGTAGTTGAAAGTTTTCTCAAATCTCGACTGAAATTTCGCAGTTTTAGGAGGAACAGTAAAAACGGGATTTTCAGATCTAAAAAAGGCTTCAAAAGCGATTTAAACATGATCGCTCAAACTTCTACACATCGCACACATGGTTTTACGCATAAATAACAACGCACGCATAATATGACATGATCGATGCATCAAGAACATAATATACGTGCCTTTTGATATCAAACGTTACCGAAACGGCGTTACCGAAGCGGAGATGGAGCGAGGCTTGATCTGGGACGAACGTGGCACCGTTTTCTTTCAATAAAATCCACCGAAACTTGATGGAAAATAACGGGGAAGGGGGCGGCTGCTTCTAGGCTAAGAACCCTAGTTTTCTTTCATTTAAAATCTGAAAATGAGATGTGTAGGGTGTGTTGTGTGTTTTAGTGTGTGTAAAAACGTGTAAGTGTGTGTGAGTGTATAAAACGTGTGTGTGTGTTTTAATTAGGAGAAATCATAGCTGAATTAATTAATTAAAATCGGATAATCTCAAGCCCTGGTCGCATTTTAAAAATACCAAAATCGTCACCGGTCTTTTCCTCGATCTCGCTTCGACTAATCGCCTGAAACATGAAACTCAGAAACATTTTAACGTGTATCACATCTAAATTAAAATGAAGCATTTAAATAGATTATGCACTAATAAGACTCGCTTCAAAATTAAATAAATGCTTTAATAGTTAAATAAATGCATGAGTTATACGTGTACTGGATTTGGGCACTACAATAAGCTTGCTTGCCTTAGACTTGACAAAAAAAACGAGTAGATGGGTGACTTGGTTCGAAATCTTTGAAGAACCACTATAGGTTTTCGGACAGCATTTGTGCAACACTTTGATACTTGACAGAACTTTGACTCGAAAATTTGACAGCACTTGGGAGATAGAATTTAAAAAATATATATAGAGTGAAATTTATATATTTTTTTATATTTTGTCTTTGGTATTTATAGAGGTGTTTTGAAAATCTTATCATAGTTCGGTTAATTTTTTTTTCATAATTTTGTGATAATTCTTTAGCAATTTCGAGACGTCCCTTCCATACGTTTTACCTTGCCAATTTCAAAAACTCAGTCTTCAAGTTTATACAGTTTTCGAAATTTACATTAGGTTGGGTAGTTGAATGCATTATGTTTTCTTGTACTTGCATTTATTATTTCTTCCGAATTTGATTGATACTCTAGCCCTAAATTCCAAAATCCTTGAACAAGATTTTCGAATTTAATATATTTATTGAGTTGAACGTTCTAATATCATGTATTATTCGAATTTATTATTACTTACCATAAAACCAAAATTTTGAAAATACAATTTTATACATGTAAATAAATAATTAAATACCAATAAATCATGATTCTCAAAATCGAGAGTGTATTCAGCATGTTCGTGTCCCATAGTGTTTATGTAAAGGCTCGCATTTCATATTCATAATTTTGTGGAATTATTAAAAATTTTCTAAATAAATATTTATCTTGTCTTATTCAATTCAAATAAACATGTAAATAATTTTAACTTAAAAATAACAGAATAAGCGAATAATGTTTTCAACCCACAATTTAAAAATAATCCAACGTAAACATTAACTTAAAATAATCCAATGTATTAACACTGAGTTTGAATAATAAAAAGTGCGTAAATTAAATCATGAGGTCCTCGGGTTTACTACTGCTATCCCAAGATCGCTCACTGGTCTCCGCCCGCGGTCTCGACCTCGTCAATACCTACAACAGTCAAGTCTAGTGAGTCTAAAGACTCAACATGTATATATCGTGAATAACAAGTAATATATAACATAAAATCGCATGCAACGTAAAAATAAAGTTTCGTAAAGCGTACGATGAAAATCATATCATGAATAATTATACCTACGTGCATAACTGAAAATCATACGTAAAAGATTTGCTCCATAGAGCTCTGTCATAATATATCATAATTTCCTGTAGAGATAATGTTTATAAGCTAGTGGCCCATAACATAGCGTAAGCGCCTGATCAGACTAATTACCACAGTATACTGGGCGGTAGAGATCAATCACAGCCCTTGGACTGGATATCCGTACCCATACATAATCATAAAAAGGTCGTAAGTCACCGGGCAGAGAGGTCCTCGGTTGCGCCTACCGACTTCCAAACCCATAAGCATAAGGTGGCCACAAGACATATAGCATATATCTCAAAAATAAACATTTTATATTTTTATGCACGTAATATAATTATAACCTTATTTTACCGGATGAGTTGGATTGTTCCCAGGCTTGCTGCGACTTACTATTAATATGTGACACATGCAATAAATCTTAACTTGACAAAATTTTAACAATAGAACCAAAAACGAGACAAATAGAACCATTAACTTGATTTTTAACCATGGCTTCGTACCAACCCGACCCAACATTAAACCGACGTTTAACCATGATTAAAATACCACAAACATACTGAAAAATATGCATAATAAGTGTAAAACGCGAAAATAGGTGAAAGGAGTCCAAAAACATAAAACGCTCTTTCGAGAGTCATTTTGGCACCTTTCACCGTAAATTCTCGTACGACCTCTAAACTCGACCAAATCACAAACGGCCAAAAACATGACCTTCCTAACTCATTGAGGTACTGTCCAGTCCAAGGCCATTGGCTAAAAGCCAACCAAGAACTCATACCATTCCAAAAACCGAAACCATAGCTGCTGTCAAATTTCAGTAGTGACAGTTTGTATCTTTTGTGGTGAAATTCCTGAATTTTATGACTATGGGCTTGAACCACCACCCAAGGACTCTTACCAACATCCTAAGGCATGGCTTGGACCATGGCTAAGGGCTAAAAGCCAGCCACAACCCAAGCAAACACCCGTGACAACAGAAAGTATCAACTGAGAGCACCAACTTTGTGCAGTGGAATGTATTGAGTTGTTTTACTGTCTTGTGTCGTTCCAGTGGCCATTTCATCAACCATGGCTCGATCTAGACATGATGGGGTGTTGAATAAACCGTGGTTATGGGCTACAAGCCAACCACAATTCATCCATCTCCTAAAAACCGAAACTCCTTCACCTAAAATATCAAACTTTTAAAACTGTGGGTCACATGCTATGTTGCTGTAAAAATCTGATGGACCGTGAACCAAACATGGAATGGACACCTTGGTTACGTCTTAGACATGTTAAGGGAGGGTTCTAACCATGGCTACAGCCCCTAGGACAGCCAAGATTCGAACACCCACCTTAAACCCCCAATGACAAAAACCGTAACTCCAATTCTGCACTTAAGGGGAATGTTGCTGTCATTCCCTTGTTTGTGCGTGTATGGACTTGAACCATTGAACCAACAACACCCTAACACACTCTTCATCATGCCTATAAGTCGCCATGTGTGCCTAGAACGAAGCAACCCCCATGAAATCATCAAAACTCAGAAACTAAAAAAATCAGCATGGCCGAAAGGCCTGTACAGAATTTGTTTGAAGGAATACTTGCTGCATTTTCGTTTTCTTGCTTGAATCCTGCATATATAATGGTTTAAACATATCTATAGGACTTGATTGAAGAGAAAAGGAATAATATATACATGCCTGGAATTTGTTTTGAAGCAAACAAATCAAAACGACAATACGACGCGACGGAACCGAGTTGGATTTCTCCTCTTGTTCTCCTATTGTTTTGCTGCTGTTTTCCTATTATTATCTGCTGGTTTTCTGCTATTTTTCGAAGGTAAGAGTATATGTTTGCTAGCCCATGAAGATGAGTGTTATTGGAGGTGTTTAAGGTTCCATAATATACATTAAGTTGGGAGTTACAAGTCAAGGTTTTTGAATGAAATTTGAAAGGCTTCTCTTTCCCCTTGCTAACCGATACATTTTCTTGATCTTACTGTCTACACCCGTTCAATTGCTAGCATGATGGTTTGAGGAGGAATTAAGATTCATTATTGTGTTTAAATTACTCAAAATTGGTAACTTAAAAGTGGGAAATGAAAGAAAAACATTTAGAAGTGACTTGAATGAGTTTACTCCACATTTGAATTGGTTTAAAAAGGGTTGACCGATTTCTTACAAATTTTGCATGGTTTAAACCTTGCATTTTAATTGTTTATGGTTTTAAATATCCATTACACATTTTAGTGAATTTACACTTTAATTTAAAATGAACTCTTGTATGGTATTGTATGGTTTTAAGTATTTAAATGCTATGATTAATTTCTTGAATATATTTACCCTATATTAGTTCATCCCCAATTGTTTACACATTTTAATTTAAGCTTTAATTAAATATAGAACCTAATAGAACTTATTTACTAACTTGACTCCAATTAATTTAATAAATCCTAAAACATTCTTTTTCTATAACTTAAATTATTTCTTGACTTAATTTAAATTTAGGAATATTTTTCTTATTATTAATATTATCTCTAACCTCCAACTCCGGTCCGGCCTCGCGTATTTATCCTGAAAAGATAAAACTAAACATCTACTTTTAAAATAATTAAAACATTTCATATATGTGTAAAATATTCATTTCTAATTTTTAATTAATAGAAATTATACATGGCTTATACGTAATCTGATTTTCGGGTTCTACAGTTTATCTGTTCTCCTCAAGAGCACCTATACTTTAACTGCATCCAAGCTTAACGATAGATTTTGTTTGTAATGTGTATATTTTTAAACGTAATTTATACCTAATTTCTTATAAACATAATTATTTAAACAATATAATGCATTAAAATTTTTCGAAATATAAACGTTTAAGTACAAGAGAAAATAGTCTGTATATATAAAACGTGCCCATTACTAAAACTTAAAATATAGTAACTATCTCCAACATGTATAAAAAAATTTTGCTTTTTTATTTTTATCCAATGGCTAGACAAGAAGATCACGTGTATTTTAACCATAGCTTCTGTAACGAACCGTACTTCTCATACTTAAAATTTGCGGAAAAATTAAAAATTTTCTTAAATAAAAACATCCACACGGTCGTCACCCATCATTCATAAAATATCTTTAAAATCAACCATCACAATTAAAGTTTGCTAAAAGAAAAGCTGTCTCACATCCAGAACATAAAATCAGAGTATAAATGTTTTCATGATTAAAATCTTAAAATAACGTAGGCGGTCCTCGGGTCTAGCCTCCCACTCAGTCCAAGCATGCCCCTTGGTCAGCACCTCCGGTCTCCTCAACATAGTCGCCTGCATCGATCAAGTCTAGTGAGTCTAAAGACTCAACACGTATAAACTGGGATAACGAGTACTACATAATAAAATCGCATGCATCTTAAAAATAGAACGTACATAATTTGAAACTTGAGCTTGCATAATAACTTGAACTTGCATACATATATAGACGTGCCATAACGTGAAACTTTCATGAACATAACTGCATTCTTGAGCATACTAAAACATACATGACTTCATTTTGCATAGAGGATGTTTCAAAGCAAGTGACCCATACATAATAAACGCCTGATCAGACACACCACAGTACTGGGCTGACAGGGACGTATCCACTGCCGCATACATGAGATCCCCGTTCATAATTTAACGGGCTGGTTGGTCCCCGTTCATAATTTAATGCTTCCCAACCACGATCTAACCCGTTCATAATTTAACGGGGCGGAGAGGTCCTCGGCCACGTTCACCGACTTCCAAACCCATTCATAATTTGGTCACAAGTCAATTAGCATACCTAAAAAGCTTAAACATATTTTCATTGCACGTCATACATACTTACTTGGCGTTGAGGGATTCGTTGGACTTCGATCGGGGCCGTTGCTGCACATACTGATCATGAATTGACATGCTTAACTGGCATACTTAGACGTAGGTAATCATGCTCACTTACGAGTTCATTCAATTCCTTAGGACGTTCTACAATTCCCATGACTCGACTTTGTAAATCATAGTACTAACCCATGACGTCTAACCTCAAAGCATACTAAATTATTTTTCCCCAAAAATGACGGACACGGACCCCGTACCTACATCCGTGTAGGGGTCCGTGTAGGCTCTGGAAATTGACACCGAAGGAAAGCAAAGGCACGGACCCCGTGTCAGGGTCCGGGTGAGGGTCTGTGTAGGTACTGGAAATATACACTAAGTGAAACCCAAAGGCACGGACCCCGTGTCAGGGTCCGGGTGCGGGTCCGTCTGGCCACTATAAGTTGGAACATGCGTGAAGAAATCTGAGACTCAAATTCTTTTCCGTAATCAACTTCAATTGCTACAAAACTACTCCTCAAGAACATTCCTAGCACCCTAAGGCATCATACCGAACCCAAGTGAACATAGACATCAACCCCGAGGGTATCAATTCACAATCATCGACACCAAAAACACGAATTTGACATCAAGGATTAATCCTACGACTCTAGAACCAACTTAGTGCCTATCGACACGAAACAAAACATCAATGACCATCCCAAACATCATAACCGAAGTACCTATACGCAGCAACAATCGCCCGTCGATCTCCAACGAAGCCTGCAAAAGAAAACTTCAAGAGTACATCAATATCATAACTTTTCTGAAAACACAGTTTGAGCAGTCCCACGAAAAACATCATACCTCACTCAATTTTCATCCAAAAATCTCGAATTTTATATCAAATCGAAGGCATCGAAAAGTTCTACAATTTTCTAGTTGAAAGTTTTCTCAAAATCCCGACAGAAAAATCGCAGTTTTCATTAGAACAGTAAATTACGAGATTTCAGATCTAAAAAGTATTTCAAACGCATTGAAACCATTTTCCGCTCAAACGACGAACGTCACACATGGATTTTCACACATAAAATAACACGACACATACTATGACAAGATCGATGCAGAAAGAACAGATTATACGTGCCTTTTGATATTAAAAATACCGTACGACGACACCGAAGCGGAGATGGAAGCGAGGTTGATCCGGGACGAACGTGGCACCGATTTCTTGCAATAAAATTCACTGAAACTAAGCTGGGAATTACAAGGAAGGGGGCGGCTGCTATGCTTATTGAAGAACCCTAGGTTTTGCTCTTTTGAAAATAACAAAAACTGAAAGATAGAGTGTGGGCGTGTGTTTAGGCGTGTGTTTTAGTGTAATTAGGAGACTAAATTTTTAGTTTAATAAAATAATTATCTCCTAAATAAAATACTAACTCTTTTCCAACTTTAAATAAAATTAAAAGGTTCAAGTGCTAGACTTTAAAAGTTTTAAAATGTTAAAACCACTAAATAACTAACTTAGACTTTAAAAATGCTAAAACTCCATAAATTATTTAAAATTCCCCCAAACTCAACTTAAAATAAAATACCACATTTTTAAATTGCCAAAAATCGTCCCCGGTCTTTTCCTCTATCCCGCCTCGACTGTTCGCCTGAAACATGAAACTCAAAAGACATTTTAACGTGCATTACATAAACGTAATTAATCTAAAATAATGCATTTAAATAAATTATGCATGACTAAACTCTTTTAAAATTAAGTAAATGCTTTAATAATTAATTTCATGCATGGGTTATACGTGTACTGAATTTGGGCACTACAGTTCCTCCCCCACTTATAAAAATTTCGTCCTCGAAATTAAGTCTTACCGAACAATTCCGGGTAGCGAAGTCTCATGTCTGTCTCCGACTCCCATGTGGCTTCCTCCACTGATTGATTCAGCCACTGAACTTTGACTAGCTTAGTCACTTTGTTCCGGAGTCTGCGCTCCTGTCTGTCGAGGATTTGAGTCGGTCTTTCCTCATAAGACAAATCTGGAGCAAGCTGCAAAGGCTCATAACTCAGAATGTGCGAAGGATTAGCCAAATATTTCCTCAGCATCGAGACATGGAACACATTGTGCACCCCGACCAGATTCGGCGGAAGGGCAACACGGTAGGCTAGTGTTCCAACTCTGTCCAAAATCTCGAATGGCCCAATGAACCTCGGACTCAGTTTGCCTCTCTTTCCAAATCTCATAACACCCTTCATAGGTGCTATCTTGATAAAAACGTGATCTCCTACGGCAAACTCGAGATCTATTCTCCTTTTATCGGCATAGCTCTTTTGACGGCTTTGGGCAGTCTTCATTCTCTCACGAATCTTGACCACCACGTCTGCAGTCTGTTGAACTATCTCTGGACCAAGTTCTGACCTCTCACCAACTTCATCCCAATGAACTGGTGATCTGTACTTCCTTCCATACAACGCCTCATAGGGAGCCATACCAATGGATGCTTGGAAGCTGTTGTTGTATGTGAACTCCACTAGAGGTAGTCTAGACTCCCAAGTTCCTTGAAAATCAATCATGCATGCCCTTAGCAAATCCTCTAAAACCTGAATCACTCGCTCAGACTGGCCATCGGTCTGCGGGTGAAAAGCGGTACTAAAAAGCAACTTCGTCCCCATGGCCGCATGTAAGCTCTTCCAGAAGGACGACGTAAACCTTGGGTCCCTGTCGGACACAATTGAAACTGGAAATCCATGTAAGCGAACTATCTCCCTGAGGTAAAGCTCCGCATACTGCGCCATGGAGAAAGTCGTCTTCACTGGGAGGAAATGCGCTGATTTAGTGAGTCGGTCCACTATAACCCAAATGGAATTCGATCCTCTGGCTGATCTCGGCAACCCAACAACAAAATCCATGGTAATGTTCTCCCACTTCCACTCGGGAATAGGAAGTGACTTAACCAACCCTGCTGGTCTCTGGTGTTCAGCTTTTACTTGCTGACAAGTGAGGCATTCCGATACGAATCTACGGATGTCTCGCTTCATCCCTGGCCACCAATACAAAATCTGGAGGTCCTTATACATCTTGGTACCTCCCGGATGGATAGAATACGGAGATGCGTGCGCCTCTGTCAAAAAATCCTCTCTGATCGAACCAACACTAGGCACCCACATTCTACCTCTGTATCTCGCAATCCCATCTGACACTGTATAAAGAACACTGCCCTTGGCCTCATCTTTCAGTCTCCATTTCTGTAACTGCTCATCTGAAGACTGACCTGCTCGGATTCGGTCTAGCAAATCAGATTTGACTGTCAGGTTAGACAGTCTAGGAGCTCTGCCCTCACGATAAATCTCTAGACCAAACTTCTGAATCTCAGATCGAAGGGGTTTCTGCACTGACAACTGAGCTACAACTGCCACCTTTCTGCTCAAGGCGTCTGCGACAACATTAGCCTTTCCCGGATGGTAGCTAATTTCGCAGTCGTAATCTTTCACGAGTTCCAACCACCGTCTCTGTCTCATATTCAGCTCTTTCTGCGTGAAGAAATATTTGAGACTCTTGTGGTCGGTGAAAATCTGACATTTCTCGCCGTATAGGTAGTGTCTCCAAATTTTCAGTGCGAAGACGACGGCGGCTAACTCAAGATCGTGCGTCGGGTAGTTCTTCTCGTGCACCTTCAACTGCCTGGAAGCATAAGCTATGACTCGACCTTGCTGCATCAATACTGCGCCTAACCCGAGCTTAGATGCATCGGTGTAGAGCACAAATTCACCTTGCCCTGTTGGCATGGCTAGCACTGGCGCCGAAATAAGAGCTTGCTTCAGAGTATCAAAGCCCTTCTGACATTCATCACTCCACACGAATTTAACATTTTTCTTGGTTAGTGAAGTGAGCGGCACTGCTATGGACGAAAATCCCTTAATGAACTTACGGTAGTAACCGGCTAAACCCAGAAAACTGCGGATTTCCGATGCATTCTTTGGCTCAACCCATTCCTTAACGGCTGCTACCTTCGCTGGGTCCACCTCAATACCACTGCTAGATACTATATGCCTCAAAAATGCAACTTTCTGCAGCCAAAATTCACACTTACTGAACTTCGCAAAAAGCTTGCGACTCTGCAAAGTCTGCAAAACTGTCCTCAAATGATGGTTATGCTCCTCATGGCTCTTCGAGTATATGAGAATGTCGTCGATGAACACGATGACGAACTGATCAAGGTAGGGCTGGAATACTCGGTTCATGAGGTCCATGAAAATTGCTGGAGCATTCGTCAGACCGAATGGCATTACTAAGAACTCGAAATGCCCATACCTGGTCCTGAAGGCCGTCTTGTGAACATCTGCATCCTTAACCTTCAGCTGGTGATACCCTGATCGAAGATCTATCTTAGAGAAAACTGTAGCTCCCTGCAATTGATCAAACAAGTCTTCGATTCTTGGAAGTGGGTACTTATTCTTGATCGTTACCTTGTTCAGCTCTCGGTAATCGATGCACAGTCTCATGCTCCCATCCTTCTTCTTTACAAAGAGCACTGGTGCGCCCCATGGTGAGAAACTAGGGCGGATAAATCCTTTGTCGAGGAGCTCCTGAATCTGCTGCTTGAGCTCTAACATCTCAGCTGGAGCTAATCGGTACGGTGCCTTAGAGATTGGCGCTGTGCCCGGCACGAGCTCGATTGCAAACTCCACCTCTCCCTCTGGTGGAAGGCCGGTGACGTCATCAGGAAAGACGTCTGGAAATTCTTTGACTACTGGTACCTCTGATAAAGATGGAGTGGGCACGTCAGGCGCTGAGATAATACTAGCCAAGAAGGCCTGACACCCCTTAGAAATTAGCTTCCTCGCCTGCATGCACGAGATCATGCGAGGGAAACTCCTCCATCTGGCTGGTTCAAAAAGAAACTGCTCCATGCCCGGCGGTCTAACCAACACTGACCTCTTCTGAAAATCTATCAGAAGTCTATTCTTAGTCAGCCAGTCCATGCCCAAGATAATGTCGAATTCTGGCATCGGCAATAGGATTAAATCTGCATATATCAGGTGGCCATGCAGTTCTAGATCGATATCTCTGATCACACTGGTGGCCAACAGTTCTTCCCCTGACGGGAATGTCACCGAAAAGTTCACGTCTAGGCCGATGGACTTGAGGTCCAAATGATTAGCAAACGTTTCTGATATGAAGGAGTGAGTGGCTCCTGAGTCTATCAGTGCAGTTGTGAATAATCTCTTAATAAAAATGTTCCTGAGATGCGTTAGCACAACACAACTTATATTCCCAAAATTTCTAACATGAACCTTAAGCACAATAGAACTCAATAACCTTAGGCACACAAAATATTAATAGCACGCTAATAATCCCAAGAAGAAAATTCCGCATGCAAGGCAATATAATACTGAGCTTAGGTAGAAAAGTTTACCAGTCAGTAGGGTGGTGTCTGGGTCCGCCTCCTGTGCATGCATGGCGAATACTCTGCCCTGGGTTGGCTGCTTCCACTGTGGGCACTCTTTCAGCACGTGATCTGTAGCCCCACATTTAAAACATTTCCCGGATCCCCATAGGCACTGTCCGGGATGCTGGCGGTTGCACTTCTGGCACACTGGGTAAACAACGGGCCTCTGCGGCGCCCCTTGCTGCTGAACGGGACCCTTGCCCTTCGGCGGTCCCTGAAAAAGTTTCTTTCCTGGCGGCCCCTGATACGGTTTCTTAAAGTGGGGTCGCTGATTCTGCTGCTGATGGTGTGGCTGCGGTGGAGCCTGATAGGGCCTCTTGCCCTGCCTGTCCGCCTCGATATCCCGCTGGTCTTGCTCTGCAGCCAGAACTCTAGAGACATCAACTGCATAAGAAGTAGGGCCAACTACCCTCACGTCACGGCGCAAGATCGGCCGCAAACCATTTAAGAAGTGCCTCAACTTCGCCTGGACATCATTAGCAATGAGGGTCACGAAGTGACATCCCCTCTCAAACTTCCTAACAAAATCTGCCACGCAACTGTCCCCCTGCCGCAACGTCATAAACTCGTTGGTGAGTCTAGTTCGTACTTCCTCAGTGAAGTACTTGGAGTAGAAAACTTCCTTGAAACCATTCCAAGGCAGCACCTGCAAGTTGACTGCCACAGATGCACTCTCCCACCATAATATGGCGTCCCCTGTCAGAAGGAACGTGGCACATCTGACCCTATCTGCGTCGGTCAGTTCCATAAAGTCAAAGATTACTTCGATGGACTTGATCCATCCTTCAGCGACCATCGGGTCAGTAGTACCCGAAAACTCCTTCGGACTCATCCTCCTAAACCTCTCATATACTGCCTCTGGTTGGGGCCTCGCCCCTGCATCTGCTGCTGCCTGGTTCCCCGCAAACTGTGCGAAGAATTGTGTCATACCAGCAAGCATCTGTGCCTGCATATCTGGTGGTGGAGGTGGTGGAGGATTGGCCCTCTCCTCATCTCGATGTTCTCTGTTCTCATCCCTTGTTTCACGGTCGATCACACGTCTAGGAGGCATACTGTTCCAATAAATTACCCAACACGTAAACCCAACATGCATGTACATATATCAATATTTTATGATGCGCGTAAATCAAACTTAAAACATGCACATACTGAAATCATAACTTGATGCTTACTATATAACATAATGCAAACTTTAAACTTACATACTAGAGGTGTGACTTCGTGAGCTTCTTGCGACTGGCAGTAGGCGTGACCCTTTACAAGAACCTGGCTCTGATACCAACTGTAACGAACCGTACTTCTCATACTTAAAATTTGCGGAAAAATTAAAAATTTTCTTAAATAAAAAAATCCACACGGTTGTCACCCATCATTCATAAAATATCTTTAAAATCAACCATCACAATTAAAGTTTGCTAAAAGAAAAGCTGTCTCACATCCAGAACATAAAATCAGAGTATAAATGTTTTCATGCTTAAAATCTTAAAATAACGTAGGCGGTCCTCGGGTCTAGCCTCCCACTCAGTCCAAGCCTGCCTCTTGGTCAGCACCTCCGGTCTCCTCAACATAGTCGCCTGCATCGATCAAGTCTAGTGAGTCTAAAGACTCAACACGTATAAACTGGGATAACGAGTACTACATAATAAAATCGCATGCATCTTAAAAATAGAACGTACATAATTTGAAACTTGAGCTTGCATAATAACTTGAACTTGCATACATATATAGACGTGCCATAACGTGAAACTTTCATGATCATAACTGCATACTTGAGCATACTAAAACATACATGACTTCATTTTGCATAGAGGATGTTTCAAAGCAAGTGACCCATACATAATAAACGCCTGATCAGACACACCACAGTACTGGGCTGACAGGGACGTATCCACTGCCGCATACATGAGATCCTCGTTCATAATTTAACGGGCTGGTTGGTCCCCGTTCATAATTTAACGCTTCCCAACCACGATCTAACCCGTTCATAATTTAACGGGGCGGAGAGGTCCTCGGCCACGTTCACCGACTTCCAAACCCATTCATAATTTGGTCACAAGTCAATTAGCATACCTCAAAAACTTAAACATATTTTCTTTGCACGTCATACATACTTACTTGGCGTTGAGGGATTCGTTGGACTTCGATCGGGGCCGTTGCTGCACATACTGATCATGAATTGACATGCTTAACTGGCATACTTAGACGTAGGTAATCATGCTCACTTACGAGTTCATTCAATTCCTTAGGACGTTCTACAATTCCCATGACTCGACTTTGTAAATCATAGTACTAACCCATGACGTCTAACCTCAAAGCATACTAAATTATTTTTCCCCAAAAATGACGGACACGGACCCCGTACCTACATCCGTGTAGGGGTCCGTGTAGGCTCTGGAAATTGACACCGAAGGAAAGCAAAGGCACGGACCCCGTGTCAGGGTCCGGGTGAGGGTCTGTGTAGGTACTGGAAATATACACTAAGTGAAACCCAAAGGCACGGACCCCGTGCCCTCATCCGTGTAGGGGTCCGTGTAGATGCTGGAAAAAGACGCCGAGAAGAAAACAACGGCACGGACCCCGTGTCAGGGTCCGGGTGCGGGTCCGTCTGGCCACTGTAAGTTGGAACATGCGTGAAGAAATCTGAGACTCAAATTCTTTTCCGTAATCAACTTCAATTGCTACAAAACTACTCCTCAAGAACATTCCTAGCACCCTAAGGCATCATACCGAACCCAAGTGAACATAGACATCAACCCCGAGGGTATCAATTCACAATTATCGACACCAAAAACACGAATTTGACATCAAGGATTAATCCTACGACTCTAGAACCAACTTAGTGCCTATCGACACGAAACAAAACATCAATGACCATCCCAAACATCATAACCGAAGTACCTATACGCAGCAACAATCGCCCGTCGATCTCCAACGAAGCCTGCAACAGAAAACTTCAAGAGTACATCAATATCATAACTTTTCTGAAAACGCAGTTTGAGCAGTCCCACGAAAAATATCATAACTCACTCAATTTTCATCCAAAAATCTCGAATTTTATATCAAATCGAAGGCATCAAAAAGTTCTACAATTTTCTAGTTGAAAGTTTTCTCAAAATCCTGACAGAAAAATCGCAGTTTTCATCAGAACAGTAAATTACGAGATTTCAGATCTAAAAAGTATTTCAAACGCATTGAAACCATTTTCCGCTCAAAAGACGAACGTCACACATGGATTTTCACGCATAAAATAACACGACACATACTATGACAAGATCGATGCAGAAAGAACAGATTATACGTGCCTTTTGATATTAAAAATACCGTACGACGACACCGAAGCGGAGATGGAAGCGAGGTTGATCCGGGACGAACGTGGCACCGATTTCTTGCAATAAAATTCACTGAAACTAAGCTGGGAATTACAAGGAAGGGGGCGGCTGCTATGCTTATTGAATAACCCTAGGTTTTGCTCTTTTGAAAATAATAAAAACTGAAAGATAGAGTGTGGGTGTGTGTTTAGGCGTGTGTTTTAGTGTAATTAGGAGACTAAATTTTTAGTTTAATAAAATAATTATCTCCTAAATAAAATACTAACTCTTTTCCAACTTTAAATAAAAATAAAAGGTTCAAGTGCTAGACTTTAAAAGTTTTAAAATGTTAAAACCACTAAATAACTAACTTAGACTTTAAAAATGCTAAAACTCCATAAATTATTTAAAATTCCCCCAAACTCAACTTAAAATAAAATACCACATTTTTAAATTGCCAAAAATCGTCCCCGGTCTTTTCCTCTATCCCGCCTCGACTGTTCGCCTGAAACATGAAACTCAAAAGACATTTTAACGTGCATTACATAAACTTAATTAATCTAAAATAATGCATTTAAATAAATTATGCATGACTAAACTCTTTTAAAATTAAGTAAATGCTTTAATAATTAATTTCATGCATGGGTTATACGTGTACTGAATTTGGGCACTACAGCTTCACAGTAACAACATTGATCGAACTTGTAGAATAGATAAGCTAGAATATATCTTCCCTTCATCAAAGCAACTTCAGGATTTTAATTACTGACACATACAATTAGCAAAATACATGAATCATATTAACATATAATCGCCAATGGTGACCTTTTTCCTAAAAAAAAGTAAATGAAAAAAACGTTAATTATTACTCAACATGTTTAGTTGTTAATTTCTTTCTTATTACTCTTACTTAGATTCATTCAAACTTGTAAGCTTCTTTATTTTTCACATAAGTTCAATAAATCTTTTGCACGTTACAACACGCATACCCAACTCTAACCAAATTAAGGATTATAAGTTAAACATTTTCAAATTTATATATTTCTACATCTAACATGTCAGTTTACATCCAAACATGTCACATATGCATAAACCCATTCATTGTAGCTTTTAGTATCTACAATACTAACATTTTTTCTCCCCATATTTAACATTAACAAAAGTTATTTTCATTTATTTTTTTTTTTACACAAACATATCAAACTTGATTAGTCTTTAAAAAAAACTGTATATATTGTTTCCTATGTTAATTTATTACAAAAAAATCTACATTTGCTTTACTTTAATTTATATTTATTTAATTGTCATACATTAATAAAAAAAAATATAAAAGTAGACATATACAAATATAAACACATATTTATCATCTTTAAAGTATAAACAAAATCGATCATATGTTGCACAACAAACTGGGGTAAACACCTCAAAAATTGAGGTGACTATACCTAGTACTATTATTATAAGAGAGACTCCAATACCAACTAACTTTTTGTGATTTTTTTTTTTTAATTTCCAAATTTACCTATCACGCATTTGACTCTATGGAAAATTTTTTTTTTTTGAATCTGACACTTGCAAAGATACAAAATTAATTGTGTTTATTTATTAAATTATTGCTTATTTATATTTTTTTTATTACAATACATTGTACTAAACTTTAATATTCCATAGTTAAAGAAAAATAATCTTAGTCATGTCATATTTAATTTTATAAATATCATAATTAAATGAAAACTTGATTTGAGATGTTTTGATATGGAATGTAGTCATATCTTTTGCACACTTCAATACAATTCGAAAGTATTTTCCCATTTACCATTTAATCTTTGATTTATATTAATCTCATCATATTGCTACCGCGAAAATATATTGTTAAATATATTGTGTCGATGATTAATAGTCTATCTGGCACTATGGCTCTAATTTTGGGACGATATTTCAAATTCGATATTAAGTTGTAATAAATCTATCAAATTTCATATGCATATATAAGTGTAGCCTATTCGTATCTAAAAAAATACTAAGATTCTATAAATATATACTTATGTAACATATAACAGTAAAAAAGACGTAAATTGTAATATATTTTTATTTTAAATTTACATAGCGATTAGCTGTTGTACGGTGATAGGAGATACGTGGCCTCCAGAACCACTGAAAACTATGCCGACGAAGCTCCGAGCAGCTGCCTCCGTAGGATGGTAAAAGTCCCAGAAAAGGTATTCGCTTCTGTTTGAACAATATTGGGAAATAGGTGTGCAAGGAACCTGGGCTCTCAATTTTCCCAGTCCACAGCAAGCTGATTTTATCTCCTTTAATCCTGTATACCAATAGATGTATATGATATAAGATATACAAATATTTTATATAATTTTGACCACTACTCGTATACCTATAGTTAAAGTACTTGTTCAATATGTTTTGGAATACCCGCCTAATTTTTACCCAAAATATTGTAAATTTATCTTTACATTTCAAATATATATAAATTTTCCTACTTGAAGGAATAGTTTTTAAAAATTTGTTATCTTCAACATTTGAAACTTATGGCCCAATTAATTAATGGTGGTCTCCCAAAACTAAATTTTTAGCTCATTATGAAAATCGACACTTTAATTTTAACTTTCCGATCGTATTTCAGATCATTTGTATCAAATAGTTTATAAGACAGGAGAAGGAAGTTAAACCGGACGAAGTTCGTACCATAAGCTGCTGGATTGTGAAGGAAGTTAAGGAAAACAGTGTACGTGTCAAAGAAGGAGTAGTGGAAATTATTGAGCTCTAGCTCCAATAGCTGCAACATTTGCTTGAATCTCTGGTTGTACTCGTTTGACCAGAAATTTAATTGTTCATTGCACTCATCGGTATTGTTCCCGAGTGATCTTTGCTTTGGGGCGCAACCTAGCGGTGGCAAACCGATGAACAAGAACTTACGAGCGCCTAGGCCGTGTAGTCCCTAAATACATGTAGGAAGCGACGTGTGATTTAGTAGTTTTTTGCAACAAGATTACAATTATAGAGAAGGGGTACCTTCATAATTTGTTGGAGGGTGGAAAGCATTAGAGCTATATACTGTTGTGGAGAGGTCTTGTCGGAAGCAGATTTGAAATGGCCAAGAATGTCATTGCTGCCGATTATAATTGGAAATAGTGATTTTGCCAAGTGTTCCTCGGCAGCAATCGATCCCAGTTCTTGCAACAGTTTTCCACGCACGGTAGAGAAGTGCGTCACTTGCTTGGCCAATGATATTACTTGCTCCTGTTATAAAAGATTAATAAATTACTTTAACATCAAACAAGCCGCATTCGGTTTTGACAACATTTTGCTGAATTTTAAAGTAGGCTTAGGATTTAAGCCCTTCGAAATTCAATTTGACTTTTCATTTTGCTATTTTAAAGATTAAAATCAAATAATCTGTTTATCGTCATATTTTTAAAAAATAATCAAATCGATCATCATTTTAGAGAATGGGTGAATATAATCAACTCAAAAAATAGTTGATTTTTATTATAAAAAATATCGTATTCCAGTCGCTTAAAGACGAACTCTGGCGAAAATTATTTTTTCCCATAGCTTTTTTTAATTAAAATAATATACATATATATTAATTAAACATATTTCGAACTTTTCAAGTATTTATTTTTGAGCAATAATTCAAATATAACTTGTGAACATATTCGAATGTTTTGAGCCCAATTTGACCTCTGCCTCTAATTGGAGCAAAAAATTATAAAACTTTTGAGCCTTAAAAGTTTCTTAATATTTGATTTGATTTGGTTTATTTACATCCTTATTTGAGAGTAAGAAAAAGTATTTAAGGTTGTTGAAATGATAAATGTATTCAAATATATTTTTGTTATTTTAAAGAAGTAAGATTATGAACTTCAACTACATCATTGTATGTTTACATAATATTTCTTATTAGCAAGGATAAATTTCATATTCACCAAATAATGATATAATTTGAAATGCGTTCTCCTTATCGTAACTAGATTTAAATAAGTAACGTATGAATTTAAGATTTGATCTTTTATTTGATTATTACAATAAAAAAATAATCGAAATTAATATATTTCAAATATATCCCAAATGCAGCCAAAAAATTGATTTTATAAAAAGATATCGACTTACAAGGATGCCGCCCTCGGTGGCGTTAAAGATACCAGCTCCGCCAGAGGCAAAGCTTACGCCCTTGAGAAAAACGTTGTTAGGCTGGGAAAGATAAGGCGGCGCAGATGGTACCCCTAATTGCTCAGCTGTAAATGGCAATTCAAATCTAGGACATGTTAAATCCATAATTTTGTTTTTATACTAAATTGTCATTGATGAACAAATAATGAATATGTTATGCGCAAGTGTCCGCTGATATATTCCATAACTAGAAATATCAGAATATGGCATGACTACTATATATTTTAATTTATGCCGTGATTGAGGAATTTTTACTTCTGATTGACGAGAACAAGCGTCGAAGTCGAGTTTTAATTTTAATTTTAATATGTGCATGCCATATACTTTAATAAACATACTGCTGGTTGGTCTCTAGCTACTAAACAAAATAATTTACATGGCACTAATTAATATGTATATTAAATACGAATAAAAAAAAAACTATTTGAATTCGAGATATATATGGTTTCTTACCTATGAAATCTGCAGCATTTTTGCCATTGGAGAATCTGCCGGTTATTTTCTTACCCGGATAATCTATCCCGTTATAAGGAAAATCGGCTTTAACGATAGAAAGTGGCAAGTAATTATTATTGCCAACATCTGCTAAGGAATCCCCAAACACGTACAAAGCTGGCACAGTTTGTGCTTTCGAACACCTGATCAAATAAAGCAACAGACCAAGACAGAGAAAAATGTAAGAAATATCAGCGACTACTGGCTTTTGGGCCAAAAGAGAAGCCATCTTTGCAATATCTGAGAAGGCCCTTTCGAGTTGTTGCAATAAAAATAATTGGTTCCTTTTGTGCTATATATAGGGTGATCGGAGGGGTCTTCTGGTCCCATTAAAGAATTGGAACAATGGATACGAGATAAGCAAATGTGGGGTTTGACAAAATTGTGGAGAAAAATCTAAGATTTTTAAGTTGAAAAAAACGATGTCCGATCCGCTCGCTATTACAGATGGAAAAAAAATTATATATGTGAACAAGCTGAATATCAGTGTGTACATATTTGCGCGTATTTTCAGCTTGTTCGGACTATATGTACGTAATTACAAATGAGCGTATATATGATGTGACTATATTTTGGAAACTTTTCAATAAATTAAATAAAATTTTAATTTATGTTTGTTGTATTGGACTTCTTAAAAGTGAAGACGGACCAGACAACTTGTAAATTGGAATTTAACTAATTCGGTGTGACATTAGAATTTATGGAAATTCATTGTAAATCAGATAGTTTGTTGAGACAGTGATTGAAGTGAAATGAAATAGGAAATATAAATGGGAACGCGTTGCAATGGCTTTGGCGCAGCAATGTAAATAGGGGACCACCGATTTGTCAAGAACATGACATTTCGAAAGCTGCTGCATGCTTCTTGGTGTTTCCATTTTTTAAGAGAATGAGATGGGTTTGTTGTTAGGATTTGAAACTAACTTCGTTCCAAAAGCTAACTCAAGTGAAAATTGTGTAAATCTGTGTATACAACTCTCTATAAATTAATATCCAAGAATGAATAACTGAAGTGTATATGATATTCTCTTAAGAAGAAATAAAACTTGATATTTATGTCTCAGCTAAATTATATTTGATCCCGCAAGCACAACATAGGTGCAAACGAATCGGGTTAGAGTAAACCAATTCAAATGTTATTTTTTCGAACATGGTCAAACTTGAGCTATGATTGTTCACATGAATCATATTTCAAGCAAATCAAATGAGCTTGAATTATTTGGTTTGATACTTACAAGCCCTTGCATTCTTTTGATGTTTTGATCGTTTTTAAAAATAAAATCAAATAATTAAATGAACTCATAACTCTAGTAGTGATTCTGATTTTTTGTTCAGTGTAGTCTGATAATTAAGTTTAAATCGAAAATCAAATTCAAGTAAACTCTTATTCGAGCAAAAAAAAAAAAAGTTCAACTTTCGAGTTCCTAAATGAGTTTTTCACTTCCACCCCCAATAATCCAGCTGTTGAGGCTCACTAATCATACTCAGCCTCACCAAACTTCTCATTGACCTGACTTACACGGTGCAAGAAGTATGGACTCAAATTGGAAACCAAAGGACAACCTAAATCACCTCAGAATTTGCCAACTCTTAAACCAATGCAATAAAAAATAAATTAAAATAAAATAACAGTAAAAATAAGATCTAGGAATAAGATTGATGTTTTTTGTTTTTGTGGACTTGATATAGAGGTTCTTTTAAAATAATAATAATAATAATAATAATAATAATAATAATAATAATAATAATAATAAGCATGCTTCCTTTTGTAAGTTAAGCCTTTACGTTTTAAAATTGAGTTTTCGTCATGTATACTTCAATTTTCGGTAATTTTTTGGTTTTTCATTTGAAGTATTTGTAACACAATACAATTCAGAACTATTTTTGTCGTTATGTCGATGACACATTGCAAATTAACTAAAATTACAACAAAAAAGACTAAACTTGAATTTTGACACCTTAAATGATCAATATTTTTCGAAAAACATATAAATTACCAAAATTATAAATTTTCTTATTATAAAAATCAACTTTGGACTAACTTGCCATGTGAACCTGTTAATTCTCTGCCATCCTTTTTGATTGAAGTGTCCCAACATATTGGACGGGTAAAATCTATCATAGTCAAAAGGAGTAGCAATAGTTATGATTTCACAAATTGTAGGAACAAAATAAGAATTATAAAAAATAATCATGGAGATATCTTTTGTAAAAAAAATAAAAGATCAAGAAAATTACATTTTTTATATTGTCAGTTGGTGTCATTTTTCTAGCAATTTTTCCTAAAGTTCTAACATTGTGTTAAATATATCGATAATATCATTCGTCATATGAGATGGTAACACATTATCATTTTTTCATTGTTATATCAACAATATGATGAAAAATATTAAAATCTAAAAAGTGAAAAATAATGAAATAAGTCATATATTGACGGGTAATAGGATCAAAAAGATAATTTTTCCTAGAAAGATCTTATTGCATATAAAGATAAGTAGAAAACAACTGTAAATCTATTCATAAATCCACTTTGAAAAAACAGTAATGATATATACTATGATTGAAATGTTCGAGAATCATATCACAACTTTTTTGATTTAATAAAAAAAAATTTGATATTTCAAAATGATAATTAACTAACTTGTCGTTAACTCGTTGTAAAACATTTCGAGTTGAAATGTCAATGTTAGAACATATTAATTTTGGTGATGTAATAAGGTGGTTGATTCAATGGATAATTACTTGTCCTAACTAAACTAAATTCAAGAAGAAAACTGAATATTCACGAAAAAAAGGTTTTCTAAGTCAATCGAAGTCCAATTGACTACCGAGCCAAACTGGTAGTGCATTATTCAAAGGAGAAAAAATGTATTGATAGGCAAACTGATCAAAGAACAACCGCGAAACCCAATTGATGTAGTCGATCAATCAGTCAAAATCTAAGCATTCTCTCAAGATTATCATTATACTTAGTAATTAAGAATTAGAGCCCATCTGATATATCAGATAAAGTTTTGTAACGTTCGAAAAATCAGTACACGTAAACCACATATATGCAAATGATTTAAATTGCTTATTCATTTTATTTAATTGATTTTAAATGCTCAAATTATACATAATATATCATTGAAGGTCTAATTGCATGATTTCGTGAAAACTAAAGATTTTTTCTGAATACTCGATAATAGATTGGGGAAAGGAGACCGATGACGACAAGTATAAAATATTTTTCGATAAATATTTTTGAGGCTTAATGATATGATTATATATTATTAAAATTTTCTAAAAATGCTAGAGCCCAAATTATTTTACGAGACGAGTTCGTTTTATCCGAGAAGCCGGTTTTGGATAAACGATGGACTTTTAAAGGATCAAAAATATTATTTTTGAAAACTTTTATTTTTTAATTAAATATGTGTTATTGTGCCTAATTTACCTAAGATTATTAGGCTCAAATGCTCCTAAACACAAATGCCCAAAAACCAAGCTCATTAATATGCAAATTTTAAATCTATAAAATAGAAACCTAGGGTCTTCCTAAGCCTCACATCAGCCGAAAATTATTGTAAATTTTATAACAAGAAAATGATACAACAAAGAAACAACAAAACTAAGAATATCATAAACAAAAAAATAACGGGCAAAACAACATATCAATTATCATAAATGCATATTATCATATGCATATATCCCAACAGAAACAAATTATCTCAACCATTAATTCTAATAGCAACTTCAGAATTAATAATTATATAGATTTCATGTACACATATCCCAATGGCAGCAGTTTATCTCAATAATAAACCAGAGCATATCATAAAGAAAAAAATTATCATCTTCTCCAACTGTGGATTTTCAAATTCAACTATCTATTTCATGTATCTCATCACACAATATCCATATTCAACAGAACCACTTTGTTTTAGATTATCCTATATATAATAAAATTGAAAATTTGATGCAAAAATCACAATCCAAATAATAAGAACTATCCATCCATATCTTCATACATAGGCACAATTCATACCATCAATTGTTTAAAACATGACCTTTGAGAAATACCCTTTGAGGCATTGTACATTTGGACCCCAATACATTTTAAAAAGTAAATTTTTTTCATATTTATAAGTGAATACATTCAAAATCAACATAATATACTACTTACTTGGTCATTACAGTTTTCCATGCATCGTCTCGGTTTCTGTTAGCCGTAGAGTCCAATAAATATAACATATTTTTATCTTCATTGATGATAGCCGAGATCCAATGGTACTTACAAAAATGAAAATACAGCATTGACTAGTATGTAGTAGAAATCAATAAATAACTAAACTCTTACCTAGTGTTGTATGGGATAAGGCAAATGTTGTTCTTCCAACTGGTCAGCAATATGTCGTGATAAGTCACAACCATCTTTGCCAATTGGGCATGTAGGTATTCTTCTAGGATCCACAAATGAAATATAATCAGCCTTGTTTTTTCTCCAAAATATTTGTAGAGGTGAGTGCACTCAAATATTACATAACTTGGTTACAAATGTTCCAAAATATGGACAAGTTCAACATAAAATAATAAATATGCAAAAAACATAGTAAGTTATACATAACATACCCCATGTGAACAAAATTTTTTCTAGCGCCTATCTCTCTCATCTCCGTAAAGCATAAGATATCTTCTTTTAGAAATCGTATGTTTTTAGGACGTCCAAACATAGCGCCCTCAACTCTATGTATATGGTCTCCGATTCATTCATAAATCTAACAACATGAGAGTAGATATACTTGCATGCCATGGGTAATGTTTTTTCAATATTCTTGAACTTGTCAGCTGACAGGTAACATCCGAAAGAGCAAATAGTTGAGGTTTCCCCTTCTTCTATAATTTAGAATATTCATAAAAGTATGCTAAACTAAACAATTGTCCAAGCAACATACATGACAATTTGACACACAAAATAAGAGAAAACTTAAAGTATATGTGTCGTCGGAATAATTATCAACTCTTTAAGCCAACCAACAATGGCTCCAACTGCATCATTGACGATTCTTGGTCTAGAATTAATTGGGATTGGAAGTTCTGCTTCTTCATCTAAGACAACATCAATAGATACCTTGAAATTTTGTTCCCTAAGTGGAACATGGTGAATCATGATATTTGGACCTCCTTCTGATATTATTGTGCCATAAGCAACCACATTTTCATGTTGTTTTACAGCCAGGTGGCATTTTTTTCCCTTTTAAGAACAATAAGATATTATATATATAAATATATGATAGTGAAAAAAATAATTTGACTTGAAATCCAGAAATATCGAACCTTCATATTTGAAGTCATTCATAAACTTCTTCCACATCATCTGACAATTTTTTGTCTTTCATGTCGAAGCACTTGTTTTGTAAGGTCCAAAAAAATTAAGACGACGTAATCCAACTGCATGCAAATATAAGGATTATGAAAAATGAGTAATTAAGGGATTTTAATTGCTAATCGATTATGTGACATACATGTTTATTTGTTAAATGATATCTTTTTATCATCATGCATAAAATTATATTTTTAAGGAATATTCAAGTTGCGATCGAGGAACGGAGACCGAGGGCTGAAAAATGTAAAATTTTTTATTAAATAATTATTTCTAAATGTTTGAAACATGGTTGATGGGTTTTCTTATTTTTAAAATAAGGGGTTTGAAGGTGATTTTATACGCGGGACGTAATTTTTATCGGTGTTGGTTTTTCAACAAAAATGCGATCTTTTTGACAACCCGGCTATTTAAATTCACAAATTTATTTAAACAAAAACTAGGTTATTAAATCTTAATTAAAACTAATGGGTTTTATTTAAAGACCTAATAGGCCTAAAGTCTAGTTAGTAATTTAATTAGTGCATTTAATATATATAAAACACCTAACACCCTACTCATGCAAGATATTCACGGCCGCACACACCTCAAACTTTTTGAAACTCTCCCCACCCCTCTCAAGACCCCACGACACACACATCACAAAGGGAAAGAATTTCGAAGGTGCAAAGGGGAAAAAAGCCAAGGTTTCGATCCGTTCTTCATCGTCAACGTAAATACGTGCGTATAAAATGCAAAGACACGCCATACATCTCCTTTTCTTATCAATCATATCATAATATTGTTTTAATTATTGTATGCATGAAGAGCATGAAATTATCTTCTGAATTTACACATGATTGTAAGGGGTCCTGACTCACATAAAACAGCACACCACAAGAAACTCACAAAAAAAAAACGTTTTTATTCTGTCATGGAGTTGAGGGGTTCGGCTGTCATGTTTCTGAGGGAGGGCAGGCCTGGGCTTGGGTTCAGGGCTGACCTAAGTTCTGGATGTGTCGAGGGGAGAGTTCTAGCCAAGCTAGGACGCGGCTTAGGAGGGCTGGGAGGAGCCCGAGAAGTTGCACAATTCCGTTCAGACTTCGTGCGACTGGTAGGGGAGTAGGGGCTCGGTCCAAGGCTCAGGGGCTGAGCTAGGACGAGTATTTAGAGTCTTAGGAAGGTGTGAGGGAGAGTGGTTCGGGGCCTGGGCTCGTTGGCTAGGTCCAGGAAGCAAAAGGGAGAGTCCTTTCACCAATGCAGCTCTCGGCCAGTTTTGGAGGTTAAGTTGGGGTTATTTTTGGCTTTTGGAAGGGTTTTTAAGTGATCTAAGGCTTCTATAGGGTACTCTAGGATGTTGGTCAGGTTTTGGATCAACATGGTTTGGGGGTGACTCGTGAAAATCAAAAGTTGGCTCGGGCGGTGAAGTTTGGGTGTCACAATAGGGTTTCTAAAGTGAAATAAATTGAAAAATGGCTCACGGGGGTCGAGTCATGGTTAATAAGGTACCATTTTTGTCGTTATGTCAGAAATATTTTTGTCGTTATGTCGATGACACATTGCAAATTAACTAAAATTACAACAAAAAAAGACTAAACTTGAATTTTGACACCTTAAATGATCAATATTTTTCGAAAAACATATAAATTACAAAAATTATAAATTTTCTTTTTATAAAAATCAACTTTGGACTAACTTGCCATGTGAACCTGTTAATTCTCTGCCAGCCTTTTTGATTGAAGTGTCCCAACATATTGGACGGGTAAAATCTATCATAGTCAAAAGGAGTAGCAATAGTTATGATTTCACAAATTTGTAGGGACAAAATAAGAATTATAAAAAATAATCATGGAGATATCTTTTGTAAAAAAAATAAAAGATCAAGAAAATTACATTTTTTATATTGTCAGTTGGTGTCATTTTTCTAGCAATTTTTCCTAAAGTTCTAACATTGTGTTAAATATATCGATAATATCATTCGCCATGTGAGATGGTAACACATTATCATTTTTTATTGTTATATCAACAATATGATGAAAAATATTAAAATCTAAAAAGTGAAAAATAATGAAATAAGTCATATATTGACGGGTAATAGGACCAAAAAGATAATTTTTCCTAGAAAGATCTTATTGCATATAAAGATAAGTAGAAAACAACTGTAAATCTATTCATAAATTCACTTTGAAAAAAAAATAATGACATATACTATGATTGAAATGTTCGAGAATCATATCACAACTTTTTTGATTTAATAAAAAAAAATTCGATATTTCAAAATGATAAATAACTAACTTGTCGTTAACTCGCTGTAAAACATTTCGAGTTGAAAGGTCAATGTTAGAACATATTAATTTTGGTGATGTAATAAGGTGGTTGATTCAATGGATAATTACTTGTCCTAATTAAACTAAATTCAAGAAGAAAACTGAATATTCACGAAAAAAGGTTTTCTAAGTCAATCGAAGTCCAATTGACTACCGAGCCAAACTGATAGTGCATTATTCAAAGGAGAAAAAATGTATTGATAGGCAAACTGATCAAAGAACAACCGCGAAACCCAATTGATGTAGTCGATCAATCAGTCAAAATCTATGCATTCTCTCAAGATTATCATTATACTTAGTAATTAAGAATTAGAGCCCATCTGATATATCAGATAAAGTTTTGTAACGTTCGAAAAATCAGTACACGTAAACCACATACATGCAAATGATTTAAATTGCTTATTCATTTTATTTAATTGATTTTAAATGCTCAAATTATACATAATATATCATTGAAGGTCTAATTGCATGATTTCGTGAAAACTAAAGATTTTATCTGAATACTCGATAATAGATTGGGGAAAGGAGATCGAGGACGACAAATATAAAATATTTTTCGATAAATATTTTTGAGGCTTAATGATATGATTATATATTATTAAAATTTTCTAAAAATGCTAGAGCCCAAATTATTTTACGAGACGAGTTCGTTTTATCCCAGAAGCCGGTTTTGGATAAACGATGGACTTTTAAAGGACCAAAAATATTATTTTTGAAAACTTTTATTTTTTAATTAAATATATGTTATTGTGCCTAATTTACCTAAGATTATTAGGCTCAAATTCTCCTAAACACAAAGGCCCAAAAACCAAGCTCATTAATATGCAAATTTTAAATCTATAAAATAGAAACCTAGGGTCTTCCTAAGCCTCACATCAGCCGAAAATTCTTGTAAATTTTATAACAAGAAACTGATATCAACAAAGAAACAACAAAACTAAGAATATCATAAACAAAAAAATAACGGGCAAAACAACATATCAATTATCATAAATGCATATTATCAAATGCATATATCCCAACGGAAACAAATTATCTCAACCATTAATTCTAATAGCAATTTCAGAATTAATAATTATATAGATTTTATGTACACATATCCCAATGACAGCAGTTTATCTCAATAATAAACCAGAGCATATCATAAAGAAGAAAATTATCATCTTCTCCAACTGTGAATTTTCAAATTCAACTATCTATTTCATGTATCTCATCACACAATATCCATATTCAACAGAACCACTTTGTTTTAGATTATCCTATATATAATAAAATTGAAAATTTGATGCAAAAATCACAATCTAAATAATAAGAACTATCCATCCATATCTTCATACATAGGCACAATTCATACCGTCAATTGTTTAAAACACGACCTTTGAGAAAAATACCCTTTGAGGCATTGTACATTTGGACCCCAATACATTTTAAAAAGTAAATTTTTTTCATATTTATAAGTGAATACATTCAAAATCAACATAATATACTACTTACTTGGTCATTACAGTTTTCCATGCATCGTCTCGGTTTATGTTAGCCGTAGAGTCCAATAAATATAACATATTTTTATCTTCATTGATGATAGCCGAGATCCAATGGTACTTGCAAAAATGAAAATACAACATTGACTAGTATGTAGTAGAAATCAGGGCTTGGGTTCAGGGCTGACCTAAGTTCTGGATGTGTCGAGGGGAGAGTTCTAGCCAAGCTAGGACGCGGCTTAGGAGGGCTGGGAGCACAATTCCGTTCAGACTTCGTGCGACTGGTAGGGGAGTAGGGGCTCGGTCCAAGGCTCAGGGGCTGAGCTAGAACGAGTATTTAGAGTCTTAGAAAGGTGTGAGGGAGAGTGGTTCGGGGCCTGGGCTCGCTGGCTAGGTCCTGGAAGCAAAAGGGAGAGTCCTTTCACCAATGCAACTCTCGGCCAGTTTTGGAGGTTAAGTTGGGGTTTTTTTTGGCCTTTGGAAGGGTTTTTAAGTGATCTAAGTCTTCTATAGGGTACTCTAGGATGTTGGTCAGGTTTTGGATCAACATGGTTTGGGGGTGACTCGTGAAAATCAAAAGTTGGCTCGGGGGGTGAAGTTTGGGTGTCATAATAGGGTTTCTAAAGTGAAATAAATTGAAAAATGGCTCACGAGGGTCGAGTCATGGTTCATAAGGGCTAAAATAATATAAAAAGGCTAAGGTTTGAATTTAGGAATTTTATATTAAAGTTTGGGATTTTTCGGGATTAAAACATCGTCAAAACGATTAATTAAAGATTTATTTAAAAGCCTAGTTTTTAAGCTAAATAAAATTATGAAAATTTTAATTTAAGCTTAAATATTTATTTGGGACATGTTAGAGTCAATGAATTGAAGAAAAAGGCAAAGTCGAGGAATTTTACATCTAGGGGTAAAACGGTCTTTTTACACCTAAAATTAGTAAAAGTCATGGCAGTGCTCTAAATGCTATTTTTATGCTATTATGATTATTTTTAAGGGTTTACGATATTTTACATGTTTAATTATGATTTTAAATGTCCATGGAATTTTATGATTAAAGGTTGACATTTAAAATACATGATGAATGCTTGGTTTAAAAAAAATGATATTTGTGCATGATTCTCGTTTATTGCTTTTTAGGCGTGGTAAAACATTTGGATATTTTACTTGATTTTAAAAATGCTAGTTGATTGATGTTTTTATTTTAAAGGGGTAAAATATTTTATGAAAATATTTTCATGAGATTATGCATGGCCGAAAATGGGATGTTTTAAAAAAATAAATTCCATTACATTTTAAACATTAAGAAAGTTAGACGTTTCAGTTGGTATCAGAGCAAAGGTCCTGTAAAGGGTTGTGCCACCATCAGCGCCGGAAAGATCAGTCGTCAAGCCTCAAGTTTGTAAGATTTTACATGCTTTATATGATTCATTATGATATTACCTGCTTGATGACATGAATAATATGTGTACGTTACATGTTTACTTACCTTTTTTACTATATATGCCTTGCATGCTTAAATTGCTAAATTGGTTAAGGAAATGTCACATAATTAGAAAATGTAGATTTA
Source organism: Primulina eburnea (assembly GCF_022965805.1). Lineage (NCBI taxonomy): Eukaryota > Viridiplantae > Streptophyta > Magnoliopsida > Lamiales > Gesneriaceae > Primulina > Primulina eburnea. The sequence continues at coordinate 21,454,090 of NC_133108.1, read as the reverse complement.
AATGCATGTTGGTTACGTTAGAATTTGGAAAACGTTCAGATAAAATGCCTCCAAGACGTGCCCCTGTTATTGAGAATCAGGAAGAGAACAGCGTGAATCGTCAAGGGAATATTCAAGGGAATGCACCACAACCACCGCCAGATGCTGCTACTCGTGCTGTTGAGGGGATGGCTCGTCTATTCGAGCAACAGTTATAGCAACATCAGTTGCAGCAGCAGCAGTTATAGTTACAACAGTTACAACAGCAGCACTTACAGCAGGCGCCTAGGCCACCGCAGGATATCTATGATCAGTTCCGGAGGCTAGGGCCAAAGGAATTTTCTGCCACCACCGATCCATTTGCTGCTGAGAGCTGGATTCGTTCACTTGAGGTACACTTCCGTTATCTAAACATGGGGGATGCTGATCGTGTGAGGTGTACCACTTATCTGCTTAGGGATGATGCTTCACTTTGGTGGGAAGGAGTCGAGCATGGTGTTAACCTTGCTACGATCACTTGGCCTCAATTTAAAGAGATTTTCTATGAGAAAAATTTCACTGCGGATGTTAGGGGTCGACTAAAGAGGGAGTTTATGAGCCTCCATCAGGAAGACTTGTCTGTTGCAGACTATGTGAAGAAATTTGATAGGGGTTGTCAATTTGTACCCCTTATTGCAAGAGAGCCAGTGGAAAAACTCAGACACTTCATGGATGGTCTACGTCCTACTCTGCGCAACAATGTTATTATGATGCATCCATTGGATAATGATACTGCTACTACATGTGCATTCAAGTCTGAGCAAGCTTTGAGGGATATTGAGTTTGAGATTCAGCACAAGAGGCAACAACACCATAATAACAATCAGCCAAACAAGAAGCAGTATACAGGTCCTCCTAGACCTCAAGGGCCCCAAAAACCCCAAGGCCAAAACAAGAAACAAGGACAGGAAAGGCCACAGAATCCAGGAGCACCACAGGTTGCTAAGAGGCAACTATGCAAGGAGTGCTATCGCCCGCATCTTGGCAAGTTTGAATGGGGGACATACAAGTGTTTCTACTGCAAGGATAATGGGCACAAAGCTGCTGATTTCCCGAAGAGGAAAGCACCTATTGTAGGATGAGCTTATGTAATGAATTCTGAAGAAGCGGAGGAGGAAGCAGACACTACGCTTATCACGTGTAAGCTAGTCATTTAACATTTTTCTATTGCTTATTATTGCATGAAATGTTAAATTGTTTAATAGAATTGATTTGAGATCGAGATTTAACCTAGTGGAAATTAGGTTGCATGTTCTACTTAGTGGGATTTAAGTTATGATTTTAGAAACCATATAAATGATATGAATTTTGTGCCTTATTTTTTGTGAAGGATGAAATAATACCAAATAAAAAGTTTTAGAGCAAAAATTAAAGAAAATCATAACTAAGGGATTTCTAGGGGTTTTCGAAAATTTTGAGGACCAAAAGTGCAATTTTCGAAAATTGGAGGTCTAAAATGTGATTTTGTTAATTAAGGGACCAAAAGGAAATTAACCAAAACTTAAGGGGAATTAATGCAATTACCGAATTCTTAAGGGCCAAAATGTAATTTTCGAAATTTCAAGGGACCAAAATTAAAATTTGTGAAAATAGAAGGGCCAAATTACAATTATCCAAAATTTGGGGACTAGAATGCAAAAATTTCGAAAATGTAAGGGCTAAAATACAATTTTCATGAAATGCTTAAGTTCAACACTTAGTCTTCATACAACTTGGGAAAAATTAATGATAGTAACTCCTTAAGTTCAACACGAAAAGATTTAAAAGACATTTTTCGCCGCAGGGAGGATTATCATTCTAGGTGTAGCTACCTATGCATTGCTAGTTTCAGGAGCTACACATTCTTTCATATCAGAAACCTTCATCAAAAGACTGAAAATTACTCCTCAAGATATGGGTTTGGGTTTCAAGGTTTCTATTCCTTCCGGTGATCAAATGCTCACATCTAAAATATTCAAGAATCTGGAGCTTCGGTTATTCAAAGATGTTGTGCGGGAAGATCTTATTGTCCTTCCTATGCTCGAATTCGATATTATATTTGGGATGGATTGGTTATCAGCAAATGGAGCTTCGATTGATTTCAGTCAGCGATCACTGTCTATACGACCGCTGAGTGGCAAGTCTTTTGTCTTTGAGGCGCCGAGAAACAAGCAAATACCACACATTATCTCTTGTCTATATGCGAGGAAGCTTATTAAGCATGGATGCCAAGCATATCTAGCATGTGTCACTACCACACATGCTCCTATCAGTCAGCAATTTGAAGATGTTGAGATTGTGAGAGATTTTCCTAGCGTCTTTCTCGAGGACGTTTCTGTCATTCCGCCCGATCGTGAAGTGGAATTCTCTATTGATCTAATGTCGGTCACAATTCCTATATCTAAAGAACCTTATGGTCTAGCACCTGCCGAAATGAAAGAATTTAAAGATCAAATACAGGACTAATTGCTAGACATGGGTTTAATCCGCCCTAGTTATTCTTCATGGGGCTCTCCGGTGTTATTTGTGAAAAAGAATGATGGCATTATGCGTCTTTGCATTGATTATCGAGAGCTTAACAGAGTCACTATCAAAAATAATTATCCACTGCCAACAATCGAAGATTTATTTTATCAGTTGCAAGGAGCATCGATATTTTCTAAGATCGATCTGCGATCTGGATACCATCAATTGAAGGTGAAAGAGTCAGATGTTCATAAGACATCATTCCGCACGAGATACAAACACTATGAGTTTATGGTCATGCCGTTCGGTTTGACCAATGCGCAAGCGATCTTCATGGATCTCTTGAATCGCGTATTTCACCCGTATTTAGATCAGTTTCTGATTGTCTTCATTGATGACATATTGATCTATTCCAAGATTAGAGAGGAGAATAGCCGTCATTTGAGGACAACACTACAAGTACTGCATGATAGAAAGCTTTATGCAAAATTCAGCAAGTGCGAGTTTTGGCTTGATAGAGTGGCATTCTTAGGCCACATCATTTCTAGTGATGGTGTTGAAGTTGATCCAAGTAAAGTGGAAGCAGCGAAAGAATGTCCAGTTCCAAAGAGTGTCACCGAGATTCGCAGTTCTCAAGTTTATACAGGGATTCTCATCTATAGCGGTACCTATGACCTCCTTGACAAAGAAAAATGCTAAGTTTATTTGGAGACCCGAGTGTCAAGACAGTTTGACAAGTTGAAGCAAGCCTTGATATCAGCACCAGTGTTATCTATGTCATCGGGGCAAGGGGAGTATGTTCTTTATACCGAAGCTTCTATACTTGGTTTGGGCGTAGTTCTGATGCAAAACGACCGAGTTATCTCTTATGCGTCGAGGCAGTTGAAAATACACGAAAAGAACTACCATACTCACGATCTTGAGATTGCAGCAGTAGTCTTTGCACTAAAAATTTGGAGAGACTACCTTTATGGGGAGAAGTGCAAGATATTCATCGACCATAAAAGTTTGAAATACTTCTTCACCCAAAAGGAGTTGAATATGAGACAGCGCAGATGGCTTGAGTTAGTGAAGGATTATGACTCTGACATTAGCTACCATCCAGGGAAAACTATCGTGGCAGACGCTTTGAGTAGAAAAGCAGCAGTTATCACTCATCTATAACTTCAAAGACCGTTGCAATCCGAGATACAACGGTTTGAGCTTACAGTGTATGCCATGGATGAGACCCCTAATCTTGCCACATTATCAGTACAGTCGACTTTGAGAGACAAAATTCATGATGGGCAGTCTACTGATGAGCAGTTACAAAAGTGGAGAGCTAGAGATGAAGCCAAGGGCCGGAATCTATATTCAGTATTGGATGGTTTAGTTCGTTATCGAGACCGTCTATTGGTCCCTAGAGACGATTCTTTGAGAGACCTTACTATGAAGGAGGCCCATGACACACCTTACTCCATCCATCCGGGGAGTACAAAGATGTACAAGGATTTGCAGTTGTTATATTGGTGGTCAGGCATGAAGAGGGACATTTTGAGATTTGTATCCGAGTATATGCCAACAGGTTAAAGCTGAGCATCAAAGACCAGCGGAGAAATTGAAGCCATTCCCTATTCCCGAGTGGAAATGGGAAAATATCACTATGGACTTTGTTTTGGGATTGCCAAATACTGTTAAGGGATTGAATGCCATTTGGGTGATAGTTGATCGTCTTACGAAATCAGCGCATTTTCTACCTATTAAGACGACATTCACCATGATTCAGTATGCAGAGTTGTATGTTCGAGAAATAGTTCGTCTGCATGGGATTCCAGTGTATTGTTTCTGACAGAGATCCGAGGTTCACGTCATCTTTCTGGAAAAGTCTGCATGCAGCGATGGGGACCAAGCTATTGTTCAGTACAACATTCCATCCTCAGGCCGATGTTCAGTCAGAAAGAGTTATACAGATTTTGGAGGATCTACTTCGAGCATGTGTTATTGATTTCCAAGGCAGTTGGGAACCAAATTTACCTCTACTGGAGTTCACTTACAATAACAGTTTCCAATCATCAATCGGAATGGCTCCTTTTGAGGCACTTTATGGAAAGAAGTGTAGATCTCCTATTCATTGGGACGAGGTTGGGGAAAGAAGAGATATTGGCCCGGATGTGATTGAAGAGACTGCTGCGCTTGTAGTAAAAATTCGTGAGAGAATGAAGACTGCAGAAAGCCGACAAAAGATTTATGCGGACAAAAGATGAAGGGACTTAGAGTTTGCAGTGGGCGACCATGTATTTGTGAAAATAGCACCTATGAAGGGTGTTATGTGCTTTGGCAAGAAAGGCAAGCTTAGTCCAAGATTTATAGGTCCGTTTGAGATTTTGGAGAGGATTGGGACACTAGCTTATAGAGTGCATTGCCACCAGCGCTTGCAGGAGTTCACAATGTGTTCCACATTTCATTGCTGCAGAAGTACATGTCGAATCAGTCACATGTTCTTAATTATGAACCTCTTCAATTAACTCCAAATATGACATATGAAGAAAGACATGTCCAGATCTTAATTAGCAAGGCAAGAAAGGAGATTGCGAAACAAAGTCATTCCAATGGTCAAGGTCAAGTGCCGGAATCACTCAGAAGAATAAGCTACTTGGGAAACCGAGAGGGACTTGAAAAGTCGCTATCCTGATCTATTCGGCAAGTTCTAATTTCGAGGAAAAAATTTTATTTAAGGGGGGAGGAATTGTAAGGTCCAAAAAAATTAAGACGACGTAATCCAACTGCATGCAAATCTAGGGATTATGAAAAATGAGTAATTAATGGATTTTAATTGCTAATCGATTATGTAACATACATGTTTCTATGTTAAATGAGATCTTTTTATCATCGTGCATAAATTTGTATTTTTAAGGAATATTCAAGTTGCGATCGAAGAACAGAGACCGAGGGCTGAAAAATGTAAAATGTTTTAATAAATAATTATTTCTAGTTGTTTGAAACATGGATGAGGAGTATTCTTATTTTTGAAAATAAGTGGTTTTTAGATGATTTTATACGCCGGAAAGTAATTTTTATCGGTGTTGGTTTTCAACAAAAATTCGAGCTTTTTGGCAACCCGGCTATTTAAATTCACAAATTTGTTTAAACAAAAACTTGGTTAATATTTATTAAATCCTAGTTAAAACTCGTGGGATTAATTTAAAGGCTTAATAGGCCTAAAGTCTAGTTAGTACTTTAATTAGTGCATTTAATATATATAAAACACCTAAAACCCTACTCATGCAAGACATTCACGGCCGCACACATCTTATAATTTCTGAAACTCTCCCCACCCCTCTCAAGACCCCACGTCACACACATCACAAAGGGAAAGAATTTCGAAGGTGCAAAGGGGAAACAAGCCAAGGTTTCGATCCGTTCTTCATCGTCAACGTGAATTCGTGCGTATAAAACGCAAAGACACGCCATACATCTCCTTTTCTCATCCATCATATCATAATAATGTTTTAATTATTGTATGCATGAAGAGCATGAAATTATTTTCTAAATTTTTGGATTTTTGCATGCACAAAAGGTAGACTCATGATCCTATGTTGTAAATCCATGTTTTCATTGTCCAGAGGCTGCCATGACCATAGGTGATGAACAAGGGATGTTTACACATGATTGTAAGGGGTCCTGACTCACGTAAAACAGCACACCACAAGCAACTCACCAAAAAAAAAAAACGTTTTTATTCTATCATGGAGTTTAGGGGTTCGGCTGTCATGTTTCTAAGGGAGGGCAGGCCTGGGCTTGGGTTCAGGGCTGACCTAATGTCTGGATGTGTCGAGGGGAGAGTCCTATCAAAGCTAGGACACGGCTTAAGAGGGATGGGAGGAGTCCTTGCAAGCAAGGACTCCTACCCGAGAAGTGGCACAATTCTGGGCAGATTTCGTGCGACTGGTAGGGGAGTAGGGGCTGTTAGAGTAGGTGCCCGTCGAGCCAAGTGTTGGCCGAGGGTTCATGATTAAACTCTATGTATGAACAATCTTTATTTTAATAATATTTGAATTTATTGTTTTGGCACTTCTTTATCTGTATACCCATGCTAGTTGCATAGATAAAGCCCTTGAATATACAAATAGTAGAAAGAATATGAGATGCTCATATGATGAGTATCATGAAACTCATATTTGTAATACTGTATATTCTAAACGGTTCCTAGTCGATTCAGCTGCCACTAAGAAGGATATAGGCCGCTCGAGTTAGAGACTAGTATCTGCGATGTGAGTACCATGTTTCATTGGTAGGGGACATTGTGAGGTCCGAACATGCAGATAGGTGCTCTTTGTAGAGTGCACTGAACAACCTTCCATAAAAGGACTTTCCAAGTGGTTCTCACTTATCGAGTGGAAAAGTCCTGGTTTATGATTGTACACCATTAGTCCTCATGACCCGGGACAACATTGAGACTCTATGTGCTAGAATTACACTTTGACCTGTTTACCGACTCTCATGGGCTCATCAGGTGGCAAGGTTGGGTGTTCTGTCGAAACATATAGGAGTCGATGCATTGTAGTCGGGGATTCACCGCTTACCTTCGGGTATGGATATCCTATGTGTTATCATGTGTATGTAGGTTGAAATATCTGATCAGAGTATGGTGGTAATTATGAAAGGGGTTTCATAGATTACACCATCGATGCAACTACGACATGACACATAGTATCGATTCATTGACAACTCTCGATAAACCAATGGTTGTCGAATCGGTCGGGATATATGTGTTGAAGGGACCGTACTGTACGCTAACCATAATTGAATGGTTCTTGCAGGCACTATCATTTGATACCTAGGGAATCATGTAAGTGATGCTGCTAGGCGTTTAACATGATTGGTTGGGTACTATCAGACTTGGGTTCTGACGTTCTTGTTATCAAGGAGTTGATAAGTAAGAATGGAGCAATTGAGGTATGCTCGTATAAGGACATGTTTAGTCCGAATCACATGGAGATGTGAACCCAGGCTAGTTGTATCAATGAACAATTCAGGGCCACACAAGTACTAGCTTTCTAGATCCCGTTGAGAAGTTAAAATAGTTCAATGTGTTGAACGGCTTATAAATGAGTTTATAAGCGTAAAGAAAAATAGAAGTATGACTTCTATGAGAGAAATATAAATTTTAATTAATGGAATTGTTCCTAAATTAAAATTTGGCCAAGTGAATAATGTATTTGAAAATTGTGATTTTCATAAACATTATTATGGACTAAATTAAATTAATTCAAGTGTTGAATTAATTAAACACTAGTGGGCCTAGTAAAGTCCAAATAATTAAATTAATTCAAGTGTTGGATTAATTAAATAACATTGGGCCTTGTAGAGCCCAATTGGAAAAAATTATTTAACTAGTGGGCTTGAGTAAAATCAAGTAAAGTCTAATTGGGCTCAAATGGGTTTGAGACAATTTAAATAAAAGTCCATGGGCCCTTTGTAAATGTTACAAGCCCACTAGGGTTTGCATGCTTGGGAGGTAAGGGGTTGTAGAATACTTTTGAATAAAATATTGGATGGCATGCAAGACAACTTTTCCCACAACCAAGGCAACTCCCCCCTCTCTCATTCATACCTTGGCCGAAATTTCTTAAAAATTTTCTCTCCATTTTTCTCTTCATTTTTGGTTGAGGAATTCTTGCACTTCTCTTTGAAAAATCCTCAAATTTTTCTAGTGCAAAATTTGAGGGGATCTACCTAGTTAGTGGTGGGCCTTATTTTGAAGAAAGGAGGAGAGCTTGTAGATCAATTCATCCTTTCAAGAGCTAAAGTGTTCACACTTTAGTTGGAGCCATCATCAACCTTAAGAGGTTGATAGGTAACGATTTTCTCAACACCCTATGCATGAAAGTTGAGATTTTTGTATATGCTTGCACACTAGTACATGGTGTTCGATATTAAAGAAAAAGGAAAATTCGAGGAATTTTATGTCTAGGGGTAAAACGGTATTTTTACACCTAAAATTAGTAAAAGTCATGGTTGTACTCTTAATGCTGTTTTTATGCTATTATGATTATTTTTAAGGGTTTATGATAGTTTACATGTTGAATTGTGATTTTAAATGTCCATGGAATTTTATGATTAAAGGTTGACATTTAAAATACATGATGCATGCTTGGTTTCAAAAAAAAGAAAATGATATTTATGCATGATTTTATAAAGTGATGAAAACATGAAAACGTTGATGAAAGTGAAGTAATTGTGACTATGAGGATATGAGGATATGATTGAGGATAGGCCAAGGCTCAGTTGACAATCTTGTGTCGCTGATGTCCCTGCCGCCCAGTACTGTGGTTTCATGTAGATGGTGCCATCGACTTTTGAGGATTGAGGAAAGTCACAATTAACGATATGAACTCAGTAAAGGAAAGGATAAGGTTTATGATTATGAAAAATGTTTATGTCATGTTATGATTGAGGAAAATGTTAAGGTTTTAGTTATGCATATCTTGAAAATGTTATTTTTATGTAAAAGATATTTTCGCTGTTGCATGTGATTTTATACGTATATTTGCTATCAAAATTATGGTGTGTTGAGTCTTTCGACTCATTAGGTGTGATGGATGCAGGTGGGGTTGAGGGAGGACTTGAGACTTGATTTGGCTGGACTGACCGTGCACACAACCCGAGGGCCAGTGCTTCTACTATTTCCGCAGTTATGATTTTGATTGCGATTTTGCGTTAAAAGATTTTTAAGACCATTTATTTATGCTCTAGAGTTGTTTTTGAGAAGATTGTATATTTCACGTTTATTGCTTTTTAGGCGTGGTAAAACATTTGGATATTTTACTTTATTTTAAAAATACTAGTTGATTGATGTTTTTATTTTAAAGGGGGAAAATATTTTATGAAAATATTTTCATGAGAATGCATGGCCGAAAATGGGATGTTTTTTTTTTAAAAAAATTTCCTGTACATTTTAAACATTAAGAAAGTCAGACGTTTCATGTTTGATGCTTCAGTGTCGGAAGTTCGATCATTGATGACAGGCATAACACTAGCAAGTTGAGCCTTCAATTTCTCCAATTCTGCCTTTAAACTTTTATATCTTCCAACTGTTCTTTGAAGTTTTCGACCATAGATTTTGGGACTAATTCCCTCTTCTTTCTTGGAGTTTTAAAGAAGACTTGAGGCTTTACAAACCCTCCCACGCCTTGAACCCTTCCATAGCGTTCTTGGCTTCCTAAGGCAGTGATTAGCACATCATTCATTCCAGAAGATTTGAACTCTATTGACCTTTTTTCCAACAAGTCATCCTACAATTAGAGATATAACAAATGAATCCCAAAACCACAGTTTTATTTATCTAGGCAATATGTAGATTGAATAAAACTAAACATTTACAAATTTTTCGGCGACCTTTGATGTCTCCACATTTGATATGTTGCCAGATTTGTCTTCTCGGGCTTTACGCCAAAGCACTGATCTATCAACTTCGCCAAAGCACTGATCTATCAACTTCTTCATCTTCATTAATAATGTTTTTTTCTCTCTACAATTCAAAAATTTATCAACTTAAGAACATAAAGAACTTGATGAATTTGACAAAGAGAATGCTCTATAGCTTATCATTTCTGCCTCCAAGCCGATGTAACCCTTGCGAGACATTCTGTGGTGATATTTACAGTTCATGGTCCGTTTTATTTGTTTTTCGTGAGTAACCTATATCATTTTTTTCTTTAGTTAAGTCCGGAAATTATTAATTCTTAAAGAAAAAATGAAAATTCTTAAAGTACCTCCCATGATGGATCTAGTCTCGCATCCACAAATGCTTTCCAATCTGTTATTGGGAGCTGATACTGACTTGGTGGAGAAAGTAAATTTTCAGGATTTCTACTATTTGGCCAAACTAATCTTCTATTCAATATGTTTTTGTGAATCTCGCCACTTTTGAGCTGCTGAACTCCCACAACAGACTCACTTTGTGGCGCTAGTTCGAAGACATTCTGTAACAAAAAATATTAGTTGGTACTATTTCATATCGTATATACATACATTTTCAAATTAAAATACATACATGTTGAAATTAACATGTAAATAAAAGGCTGATAAAAAATATGCATATGATACCCAAGATTAAAATCAGCCTATTACTCTAATCAACGAAGATCATCAACATCACGAAGTATAGAAAAAATATTTATCAAGGTAGCAAATTCTGAATGACAAATTAGTGTATATGTAATCAATCCTTGATTAACAAATTCAAATGAACAACAAAATTTAATCTTTTGCTTATCGAGATCTCTTCCCACATTTTTTGTTTAATGTTTTCTGTAACATCAGACCAGGACTTCATATTTATTGGCATGGATCTACCAACAGAGCCAATGTATGATTGTAAAGCCCTTCCATTTGCATAGTATGTTGGCCTCCCTATGTCATTATAATCAATCTTCGTTGTTGAGGTTCGAAGTTGAGTTTAGAAGGGGGGGGGGGGGTGAATAAACTCTGCTCTTTTTTCTTTCTTTTGATGAGGTACTAAAATCCTGTTAGAGATAGTAGTTTATCTTGTTGCGTATACCTTCACCTATTATAGGTGCGGAAACAATCTGATGAAGTAATTGAAAGACAGTAATAACAGTAGGCAGTAGTTGTTTATGGAAGTTCGAAGATGAAATCTTCTACGTCTCCCCTTCTCCTGTTTCCAGAAGGTATAACTAAAAGACTTTGGATATTACAGTACAACTCTTGTACACACCCACTTCAGAAGGACTTACACCTTTGCCTACTGAAACTCTTAGTTACTCGACTCAAAAAGAATGTGATACACAAAGTTCTGAAAAAACTCTTTTCAGATTACAAGCTCTTCCTGATAAAGTGTAAGTGTTGTAAAAGATTGTGAAGAGTGTAAGAATCAGTTAGCACAAGATGATCTTCAAAAGATCAGATATTTGCTATGAAGCGTGTGCTACTTTTCTTTGTGTTGAACTCAAAGTTATCAAGGAATTTCGAGGTTGTCTCGTTGAGTGAAATAGTGTTGATCCTTGAAAAGATATTATGCGTGGAGTTGTTTTTCTGTAAAGGTTTGTTCCATGTATATATAAGCGTCTGAGTTCAACGTTTATGATCAGAAGATGTCTTCAGATTTTTGATAGAGTCAGCTTTATTACCAAAAAGGTTCCTGCAGAAAAGTTATAAAACAATCAGTCATGTTTTATACTAAACTCGGTAAAGTGAATTAAATGACTTCGTATAGTATTTAATGCTGCAATTAATACTAGTACTTGGTAACTTTAACGGTAACATTTAAAGTAGTCACGTTAGGCAACATCTTCTACTGATTCTGTTTTTCTATCCTTTCTGCTGCTTTTGTTTTACTAGACCAGTAGCTTCTGATTTTCTTGTTGTCTACTGTTTTCTTAAAGAGTGCTGCTGGTCTGCTGGTTTTTATTTTCATCGCCACAATTAATTCATGTCTATCAATTTCCCTCTTTGTGGTGATGCCAAAACCTAAACAGGAGGAAAGCGTTAAATAACAGATAATCAGTTAGCAAGAGGATAATATCAATGAAATTAACACAGTAAATTGTCAATCAGTTCCAATGTCCCTGTAAATGACTTCTTCATCTTGAGGATCCTGAAATCTTCTATCTGAAGGTTCAGCTTCAGCTTCTGATTGCCTTAGTTCTGCTTCAGATGGTCGTTTTTCTTCCCCCTTTTTGGCATCAGCGGCAATCACATGGGCCATAAGATCATTCATTCTTCCAGACAAGTTTTGAATGCCATTGGTTAACATCTCCAGATACGGAGCTTGAGTAGAGATACGATCATTGAGAGTAGTGAGAGGTTGAGTTTGAGAATGAAACTTGTCATCCATTACTTCCATAGAGGTGGAAAATGATCGAATGAGATCATCATGCTCGGTGAGTCGATTGAGTATATCATTTTGAGCAAGCACGATGTGACTATGATTTCTCGATACAGCTTGTCTGAGAACAATGGTTTCACCATACATTTTCTCCATGGTTTCCGCCGTGTTATATATGTGTTTGCTCATTCATTCTCTGAAGGATTGAGCACTAGTAAATTCTGATATGCTTTCACAGGACATCCGCTTGACTAAATCAGACAGGTTATTGAGTTCCTTTTGCAGAACGTCAATCTGAAACTCCAAATTGAATGTTTCTGATTCAGGTGAGGGTGTTCGCGCTAGCAAATGTTGCCTCATTTCAGCAGCGCGAGTGTTTGTGTGAGTCTGAGCAGGATCAATGACAATCAGCGCAGTAGAGACTTGATTGGTGTTGAGGGAAATGGTATCCATCATAGCAGTAGAAGGACCAGGGTCAGCAGAGCTTTCATCTGGAATAACAGAGACAGTTGGTTCGACAGCAATTATTGTAGGAACAACTTCTTCATCAGGAGCCATCAAGTTGGAAACCAAGTTCTTTTCTGTTGGAACAATGGCAGTAGGTGAAGCTGATTGTTCCGCATTTATGGGTTCAGATTGCTGATGCAAAAGAACTTTCATTTTTGCTTGATGAGCAGCAAAAAAGTTCTCTAGATTGGGCAAAAGAGATATAGCATCTGATTCTGCCATATGTTGTTTTGCGGTTGGAGAGGGTGATTGTGGCAATGAAGTAGCTGGAACTGCTTCCTGAGTAGTAGAGGTCGTGGGAAAAATTGACTCAATGACTTCTTTAACTGAAGCCAGTTCATGCACAGATAAAAGAGATGATGATTGAATAGGCCTTGTTGGTGATGCAGGAGTACTGAGAACAAAAGCTTTTGGTTAAGCTATGGTCCGTTCCTCAACTGTCTGGATCTATTGAAAGTCTGGAACAAGGCCGACTTGATATTCAATTGGCTCGCCAAAGCCCTTTTCTTGATCAAGAAGTTGCTCACTCATCTGTTTCAATTTGTCAGTTAGAATCAGAATGACGTTTTGATCCTGAACAGCAGTAGGAATTGTAGGATCAAAATTTGATTTAAGAGTTTTCAGAACCGATCCCAACTTCTGACATTTCAGATGTTCGAGGATGTAGCTTCTTCTACGCAAGGCCTCGATTACATTTTCTGTTTTGGCAAGCTGAAAGACCCTCTTCTCAGCGTTCATTATTTTCCCATAGGATCCTTTCTTCTTGAAGTAAGCAAAAGAATGAAAAATTTGGACCTTGTGCCACTCGTCAAAGAAATTCATGTCATCATTGTCAGAGCTTTCTATTTCTGCCAAATGAAGATCAACACCTGTGGTCACATTTGTTCGGAGTCCAAAAAGTTATGGTTCTTCAATCATCTTTCCTTTGCCTTTGTCGGTTGATGAAATAGGCAAAATGGGTCGAAATGCTGAAGACCCACTTGTTGGTCCTCGAATCACAATTCCAGACGGGTCTGAAAGTAGAAGCAGTAGATGTTGCTGGAACAGATGCAGCAGCTTGCACTGAAGTAGGAGCAGTGGATCGTGCAGATGGAACCACTTCTGGAAACACCTGTCTGAGTGGCACTTTCTCAATTTCAGAAATTGCTGCTGTTGTGAGGGCCCGTTATCCTAATCACGATTTATTAACATGCAATCTTGATTAATCAGTAAACAGCGGAAAAGTGAGTTAAAAATTTGCGTTTGGGCCTATAAAAATTTCGGAATGACCTTCCTGTAAATAGGACATACCAGAAAATCAAATACTCAAAATAAACAACATGTGCCCTCAATAAACACAACAGCATACACACGTGCCAGCCAGACACGATCATGACATATACAAACCAAAATATCATAGAGCCGACAAGGCTCGATAATACCATAATACAATCCTCCAAATATATACATATAGTATCTGGGAGACAGCAACACCACGCAGTACCTAAATACAACTGAGCCTACTCTCAAGGAGCTCTGGTACTTCCTGAGGCTTCCTCTCGAGCGCCTGAGGTCGAACCACCTGTCATGTCCACACACAAAAGACACGAAAGCCCCCTCTCGGGGGTCAGTAACCCCAGTACGAGACATCAAGAAACCACGATATATGACATAGAAATGCAATGATGCCATGCATGAATGCAATGCATGAATAGGTGCAATATATCAGGATATCAGGAATCAAATGATCGATATCAACAATCATACATATATGCTCGAGCTGGTCCACGACTCAGCGGACCTATCCACGACTCAGCGGACAGTGTCTGGGGATATGGCTTCACACTTGATGCCAGCAACTACCTAAGCCGGACCGAATCAAGGTAGCGAAATATCTCCAGGACACCATATCATATCATATATATAACGGATCTCAATCGAAATATAACTGGATCTCAATAACAGATAGGCTCAATATGATATGTTCAGTGGTATTGATATGTCTAACTAAAATAAAATGTGTGTAAACAAAAGAAATATTTTATTTTATTTTGCACATCAATTACCAACTGATAATATGCGAGTCAGCATATAATATCACATAAATCAGCAAATAGCAAATAAATCATACACAGGATCATCAGATGCCTCTGTCAGACATCGTGAAAATAACTGATCTCTACGTACCTCAACTAATTTACCAGTAACTTAAATCCTCAAGAAAGTCCTGGAATTGCCAACTCAGACAAATCACCTGAATATTAATTTAAATGGTCTTATTATCATATAAAAATTCCACAACCATTTAAATTCACTAAAAATCCAATTTCAACAATTTAGGCATTTTAAATTTCTAAAATTCCAATATTCGACTAAAATGCCTAAAATCAATCATTTCTATTTTATCGTCGCAAAATATTCTTTTTAGCTTTAAATGACGCTAAACTAATATTTAAGCGGTGGCGATAAATTCTAGGTTCACCAGATTATACCTCCAACTCGCACAATTCCGGAACCTACAACAATAACCCAATAATTAATCAATAATGATACATTATTTGAGTCGAAATTGAATTAAATTCACATAGATAATAATTCGCACCGATACAGCTTATTCTTCCAATAACAGTTGCTAAACTCGAGACTAAACCGAAGCCAACCGGCAACAGGCGGCAACCTCGCCGGAGAAGACGACGGGAATCACACAGAAAAACGGTAGGTTCTCGAAAATTTGCAAAATTGGTACCAAAAGAAAGCTCATAACATAAGGAACAAAACCCCTCAATCGATTTTTACTTTTGAGCGGCGGAAGACGGCGATTCAAGCGACGAAGCCGACAGCGGGTTTTCGAAAATCTCGATTTTTCTTATCGAAAGTGGTATCAACAGAAATCTTACGTCGAGAGCTTTTCAACCGTATATTTATTTGAATTTTTCGATCACCGGTGCGGCTAAAATCGACGGTCATAGCGGCGGCGGTGGAATGAAACTTTTTACAGAAAGTTACGGGGAAAGAGATGAGTGAATTCGTGCGTGTTTATGGTGTAGTGTGTGTGAGAGAGAGTGTTATAATATATATATATATATATATATATATATATATATATATATTATTTGTGTTTATCCTTTGTTCTTTTGTGTTCGAAACTTGACCCGGTCTATTTTATTTTAACTTCCGTGTGCTATAACATTTAAATATGCATAAACACACAATTTAATTATTAGGCTTAATTATTTTAAATTCTTAATTATTTTAAATTCCTCAATTTAAAATAATTAATCATAATTATCGCCAAATAACATGTAATTAAATCGGGTCATTACATTTCTCCTCCTCTAACAAAAGATTTCGTCCTCGAAATCGAAACACACAACATACCTTATACAACATAGTCATACATCTACCACTGATAGTACATAGGAAAGTCAGAGTACATGGAATAATTTGTGACAGTTTCAAACAAGTGAGGCCATTCTTGCCGCATTTTAGCCTCCAATTCCCATGTAGCCTCTTCAGTCCCATGTCTACTCCACTGTACCATAACCAGTGGAATCGTCTTAGTTCGAAGTTGCTTATCCTTCCGATTAAGAATCTGTATAGGATACTCAACATAGCTAAGATAACTGTCTAACTCCACATCCTCGGGTCTCAGAACATGAGATGGATCTGGCTCATACTTCCGCAACATAGATACATGAAACACATCATGAATAGCAGACAAACTCTGCGGCAAGTCCAATCTATAAGCCAATAAGCCGATCCTCTCAACAATAGTATACGGTCCAATATAACGTGGAGCTAACTTCCCTTTTCGCCCAAATCTCATTGTTCCACGAAACAGTGAAACTTTCAAGAAAACTTGATCGCCAACCTGAAATTCTAAAGATCTACGTCTTTTATTTGCGTAGCTAGCTTGACGATCCTGAGATGCTTTCATTCTTTTTCTAATCAAATTAATCTTTTCATTCATTTCTTCAACGAACTCAGGTTGTGCCAATGGTTTTTCTCCAACTTCATTCCAACATACGGGAGATCGACACCTTCTACCATACAAAGCTTCGAATGGTGCCATCCCAATAGTTGTTTGAAAACTATTATTGTAGGAGAATTCAACCAATGGTAAAGATTCTTGCCAGTTTCCCCCAAAATCCATTACCACTGATCGTAACATATCTTCCAAAGTTTGTATAGTCCTCTCTGTCTGACCATCTGTTTGGGGATGATAAGCTGTACTCATTGCCAACTTAGTACCCAAAGCATTTTGAAGACTACTCCAAAACTTGGAAGCAAATCTAGGATCTCGGTCAGATACAATAGATAATGGAACTCCATGCAATCGAATAACATTATCCACATATTATCGTGCCATTTTATTATAAGCATAAGTACGATCGTATGGAATAAAATGTGATGATTTAGACAATCTGTCGACTATCACCCAGATAGCATCACAACCTCTGTTTGACCTGGGCAAGTGAGTCACAAAATCCATTGCAATATGTTCCCAGTTCCATTGTGGTATTTCTAAACTCTGTAACATACCTCCAGGTTTCATTCTCTCGGCTTTAACCTATTGGCATGTCAAACATTTCGCTACAAATTCTGAAATATCTCTTTTCATCGCATCCCACCAGAAATATGGCTTCAGTATGTGGTACATTCTATGAGTACCAGGATGAACACTATGACGGCTGCAATGCGCCTCTTGAAGCAATGCTTCTCTCAATCCTGTGACATTTGGTACCACTAACCTGTTATTCATTCGTAAACAACCATCTGATGAGATATTTTATTATCTGGGTTACCAGACAAAACTAGATCTTTCGATTTCTGAACCTGTGAATCATTCTTTTGAGCTTTCTTGATCTTAGAAATAATCTTCGGCTCAAATTGTAAAGCAGATACAAGAAAATGATTGCCTTTTGGCTGAAAATTCCAACCAGAAGTACATAAATCATCATAATTCTGCTAGACATGAATAGATGCTATCATAACATCCTGATACTTTCGGCTTAATGCATCTGCAACCTGATTCATTTTTCCTGGCCGATATTGTATTTCACAGTCAAAATCTTTCAATAAATCTAACCATCGTCTCTGCCTCATATTCAGTTCTGATTGAGTAAACAGATCTTTCAAACTCTTATGATCTGAGTAGAAAATAAACTGCTCACCATATAGATAATGTCGCCAAACTTTTAAAGCAAAAACAATGGCTGCTAGTTCAAGATCATGAACTGGATATCGAGATTCATGTGTTTTCAATTGCCTTGAAGCATAGGCTATAACTTTTCCATGTTGCATTAAAACACATCCCAAACCTCTTTGTATTGCCAGAGATTTAATTATTGTAATCAGATGCTGATTAATTGACAAGATTGTGACGAATGAGGTTATACGAACTTGAATGAAGGAGTCGGGCATCGTTACAATATAAGCCAAGATGGTCAACCGAACATCTCAAAAGAAATGACCGGCGCACATGCGCGAAGAAACACGCGCATATGCGCGAGGGGTCCAGAAGCCCTCGCGCATCTGCGCGAGATAAGGCGCGCATATGCGCCACAGCTCCAGAATCTTTGGCGCATATGCGCGAGATGAAGCGCGCATATGCGCGAGTGGGTTTTTGGCAAATTCTGGAGAAGCCACGTGTGATTTACATGCAAAGTATATATATATATATAAGAGATGATAGGATCGAAATAATCTCTGATCAGCATCAGTCAATAATGAACTGATGCATATTCAAAGAAACTCAACCTTCCAATGAGCTGCAATAGCTCGTGTTCTAAGATCGTATACACCGATGAATTAAATCGAGTTTGGTTAAAAACCAAGCGGAAGACACTCGAAATAATCCTTCGTTAAGAAACACTGATATATTTTATATATCTCGTGTAACTGATCAGTTGAAAAGAATGGGCGATCAGTTCGGTCTTATATCAGTTCAGTTATGGACAGAACTGAACTGATATCAGCTGAATTGATCAAATCAGTTAAAAACGAAACTGTCAGTTAAACAGAAAATAACACAAGATATGTTTATGGATGTTCGGAGACTTCAACTGCTCCTACGTCACCCCTTCTATCTCCACGGATAGGATCCACTAGAAGACTTTGATTTATACAACTACTTGTACAAACCCACCCAGCTTAGGACTTACCCACTGCCTAACTGAACTCCTAGCTACGACTGAAGGCAGCACCTTCCAGCCAACACTTGTTTAACGTCTATGTGTCAAAGACTACATACACATGTTTTACGTCTGTGTGCAAGACGGAATCTGAGATGATGAGTGAGTGAGTGTGTGTGTGTGAGAACTGATCAATGAACACTACCCGAAAGTGTTCTCACACACTGAGGGAAAAAGGCTTCTAATCTAAGCTGATAATACAATGAAGTGTTCCCTCTAGGCTGATTGCTTCTAACAAGCTGATATGTAATAAGTGTGCCTTTGTTCTCTGTTCTCGTTTTTCTCAGTATTAGTCTTCACTGAACTTCAGCTTCTATTTATAGGCGTTTGGCTGACCGTACAGTAAGACTCAATAATGTGTCCGTTGCATTTTGAATTTGTTCCTCGACATCTTTCCGGAACTTTTGGCTTTAAGCTCTGATGCAACGTCTCTTATTGTACTGTGGTAGTACAATAGCTTTTGTACCTTCGTGCTTAGCTGGATTCCATTATTAAGCTTGTCTTGATCTGCAACTGATTGACTTTGACTGATGCTTTCAACTGGTCTTCAGTTAGGCTGGTGAAATCAGTTGAACTGATTTCACTCTTTCAGTTGAACTGGTCAGCTGGGCTCTTCATCAGTTGAACACTTCATCAGCTGGCCGGGCTTCTGAAGGTCTTCTGCTGAACTGCTCATCAGCTGGACATTCAGTTGAACTAGTCTTTCAGTTGGCACTTCAGTTATACTATTTTCAGTTTACGCGATCAGTTGGACGTCTTCAGTTAGCATTCCTCGACAGCTTTAGTTTTGGCTCGTAACTGATTATTTCAGTTCCAGCTTACTGCACACTAAGGTAGATTATTAGAAACAAAATAACAAGTTTTGTTAGCATCAAAATTAAGCAAAGATTGCGAACTTGAAAAGTTCCAACAAGAGACAAACGATTTCTCCTCAGAATGAAGAAAGGGGAATCGAGAAAAGCTTCCGGGAAAAGCTTATCTTCTTTATATTATTCAATCTTGATCGTGCCAAATCCGTCCGTTCGATTTGAAATCCGACTTCAGTACTGTGTTCCTAACAACACAGGCTACAACTGGACGTAAGTTTTGCTACGTTTTGACATGCTTTGAAATTATGATATTGTCAGAATTGAATAGAACTCATATATGTTGTTTTTGACATATTAGACATCATAGAATCGAAGTCAGATTAAGAAACGGACTGAATATGAAATTGTTATGATTTTCGGAGTAGTTTTGGAGCCAATTTGATATCAGAATTGAGTTGTTATTGATTATGAGATATTAGAATTGATATCTGACTGATATGATATGGCTGGGTATATTGAGATTATACCGTTATGCCGTCCATATTGAATTAGATTGAGTATTGTGCAGAACAGATTTAATTGGAGTAATGTATTGATATTATACTCCTCGATAATGTCATGTCAGATTGAGTATTGACAGACTTTGAGTTCGAGAATTCGACAGAACCAAAGTATCAGAAAGAAAGGTATAAATTAATGTTGAGTTGGGATTGCACAACTCGAGTGAGGTTTGACTCGAGTTTCCCTAAATCACATACTTAGTTTATTACATTGATTCTTGTAATTGATGAGATTGATGTTTGTTGTCTATTGATTTATAGACACTGCATGTAATGACTGCTGATTTGCTAGTCATTGATTGATTTACTTATATATTGACTGTATGTATTGATTACTGAGTCATTGAGTCATAGGCTGATTCGCCTAGTCACCGACTGATTCGTCGGGTTATTGACTGATTCGTCCATTATAGGCTGATTCGCCTAGTCACCGGCTGATTCGTCTGGTGATTGACTGATTCGTCTAAACTTAAGCTGATTCGCTTAATTACAGGCTGAGTTGTCTGATTATTGGCTGATTCGCCTAATTACCGGCTGATTCGTCGGGTTATTGACTGAGTCGTCAATTCTGCGGCTGATTCGCCCAGACACTGATATATGAATTATATCGATGCCGTTTAGGGATTGATTCATTCCTATCGACTGAGATTCGATATAATTACCTATATCCAGACATCGGGATCCCTAGGATAGAGTTGAGTCGAGTCTGAGACGACGCGTCAGAGGAGTTGAGTCTGAGACGACGCGTCGGTTAAGTTGAGTCTGATATGACATGTTGATTTACCTTGTTTATGCCATTCATGATTATTGAATGTTTGATATGAATTTATGTTTCTGATTTGAGACATGTTATGAATACTTATTATATGATTTTGTATATGCTTTTATATGACTGCATGTTTACATTGTTTATACTGGGATATTTATATCTCACCGGAGTTATCCGGCTGTTGTCTTGTTTTGTATGTGTGCATGACAACAGTTGGGGCTGGATCAGGGTCAAGAAGAGGATGAGAGAAGATTAGATAGCGTGGAGATCCGGGCTTCGAAGCAACATAGGATTCAGCACTGATATGTAGTTAAACCTAGTTGAATTCTTGTAGATAACGCAAGATTAGTATGTTTATGTTTAATATGTAATTTGAGTAAATTACATTACGTTTCCGCTTTGTATTTTAAAAAAAAAAAATTTTAGACCCTGTTTTATAATTGATTAATTAGTCCCAAATATGATTAAGAACTTGATTAGCGTCCGGGTTCCCACACTCTTGATGATGCATCAGTACAAACCACAAATCCACCTGATCCAGATGGTAATGCCAACACTGGTGCTGTTGTCAGCTTCTCTTTCAATGTAAGAAAACTATTCTCACATTCATCTGACCAAATAAATCTTGCATCTTTCTTCGTCAGTTGGGTAATAGGTCGGGCAATCTGTGAAAATCCTTCAATGAATCGTCTATAATAACCCGCCAATCCCATAAAACTTCGAATCTCTGGTATATTGGTTGGTCTAGCGCAATTCAAGACTGCTTCAACTTTACTCGGATCTACAGATATACCTTGGGCTGATATCACATGACCCAAAAATATCACGCTATCCATCCAAAATTCACACTTCGACAACTTAGCATACAATTGAGAATCTCGAAGTGTTTGAAGAACCAATCGTAAATGCTCTTTATGTTCCCGTTTTGATTTCGAATACACCAGTATATCATCAATAAAGACAATCACAAATTTATCCAGAAAATTTCTGAACACTCTATTCATCAAATCCATAAATACTGCTGGTGCATTTGTTAAACCAAATGGCATTACTAGAAATTCATAATGCCCATATCTAGTTCTAAAAGCTGTTTTATGAACATCTTCTTCTCTAACCCGAAGTTGATGGTATCCTGATCGAAGATCAATCTTCGAATAAACAGAATTTCCTTGATTGAGCTGCCTATAATCGATGCACATTCTAGGCATCAATTCACAAGGTGACAGTACAGGTGCTCCCCAATGAGCTGCCTATAATCGATGCACATTCTAGGCATCATCAATTCTAGGCAGAGGGTATTTATTTTTAACAGTAACTCGATTGAGCTGCCTATAATCAATGCACATTCTCATGGAACCATCTTTCTTCTTTACGAACAGTACAGGTGCTCCCCAAGGTGACATACTAGGGCGTATATAACCTTTTTCGAGTAAATCCTGTAACTGCTCTTTCAATTCTTTTAGTTCTGTAGGAGCCATTCTGTATGGCGCTTTAGAGATCGGCGCAGTACCCGGCATCAAGACGATGCTAAAATCAATTTCTCTCTGCGGTGGAAAGCCTGGTATTTCTTCAGGAAAAACATCAGAAAATTCTTTTGCTACTGGGATATCAGATAATTTCGGTTCTTTCTTTGTAGCATCCACAGCATAAACCATATATCCCTCATTTCCTAAAGATAATAATCTAAACATTTCCATCGCTGAGACCAACAGTATCTTAGCCTGTGATCCTTGACCATAAAAATTCCATTTGCTACCATAGTATGGCCTAAATCGTACTACACCATGAAAACAATCTACAGTAGCTCGATAACTAGACAGTGTGTCCATACCAATGATACAATCAAAATCATGCATCGGTAATACAATCAAGTTTTTGATCATAATGCTATCATCGAAATGCAACACACAATCTAACATAATTTGCCCAGATGGAGTAAATCGACCAGCTGGCGTAGACACAGATACAGTTTCATGAAATGGTGTAGTCCAGAGTTCATATTCATCAACATAATCAGATGCAATTAATGAATGAGATGCTCCAGTATCAAATAAAACTCGTGCAATATGATCGTAAATAAGGCAAGTACCTGCGATCACCCCGCCTGGAGCCTCTCTAGCCTGATCCTCGGTCAAAGCATATACTCGAGCTTGTTGAGGACCTTGGAAAGACTGTGGCACATTACCCCTGACCTGTGGGTAACTAGACTGCTGATAACACGGTGCAGGAGCAAATGGTCGCTGAGATGAGCCACCTGGAAAACTACCTCTGGCATAAGGCAACTGCTGTGGCTGCATCTGTCCCTGTGCACGGTTCGGACAAACTCTGGCAAAATGCCCTGACTGACCACAAGTATGAAATGAACCCAATACTCCACTACACTGTGCAGTAGGATGTCTTCCTCCGCATCGATCACAGTAAATCACGGGGTACTGTCCACCTATTGCACTTTGCGAACTGCTCGAACTAGAGGAACTGGACTGGTATTTCTTTTTAAACTGTTTTCCTTTTGGTCTGAATTGTTTTTGTTTCTGCTGTTGGTATGACTGCTGAGATGGAAAAGATGGTGTACCTGCTGAAAAAAATGAACTACCACTAGGCATTTGTGGAGCCTGTGGTTGTCTACCCCTTTTCAATCCAGCTTCAATTCTAATCGCCTTATCAACAGCTTCGGCATAAGTCGTAGGCGATCTAGCCATAACCATAGCATGTATTTGGTAGTCCAGTCCTTCCAAAAATTTTGAAATTTTTCCTTTTTCACTCACGGCCACATGTGGTACATAAGTGAGAAGAGCAGAAAGTTGTCGAGCATATTCTTCCACAGACATGTTGCCCTGAACGAGTCGATGAAATTCTGATTCTCTGGCTGAGTAGTAGGATGGTGGAGCATATTCTTGGAGGAATTTAGCACGAAACACCTCCCAAGTAATCTGACTACCTGTTTGCTGCAGTACATTTGTAGTAGCCTCCCACCAACGCTGTGCACGATCCCGTAGTTGGAGGACTGCCATAGTTAACCTTCTATCAGCATCATAATGTACTGTGTTGAACAAGAATTCCATATGTTTCAACCATCATTCTGCTCGATCACTGCCTTCATTTCCAAAGAATTTCGCAGGATGCATATTCTGAAATCGAGCTACAGCCAACTCCATTTCATCAACTCGGTGCACTAACTGTTCTACCACTGCATCTGCTTTAGCGGCTATCTCTGCAGCAGGACGCCCGCGTCTACCTCGAGGAACTCTATCATTTCCTCCGATATTCTGTGCCCCAAACTCCTGAGCCACTTCTTTTCCTTTCCCTTTATTTCCTCTAGTTGCCATTCTACAGGATTTAAGGTTAAATTCCCAAAATATTCCATAAACTCAATATAATCCAAGCACTGAAATACAACTAAAATGTATAATCTACATGTCATATCCCTAAGATACTAACATGTAATTCATTCCAGGCAAGAGCAAGTAATTTCAAATAATCAAACACATGCGCACAAATTTCTTGTGCCTAAACTCGAGTGTACTAACTCTAGTACGAGCGTATCCCAGTGTACGCTCTGATACCAACTGTGAGGGCCCGTTATCCTAATCACGATTTATTAACATGCAATCTTGATTAATCAGTAAACAGCGGAAAAGTGAGTTAAAAATTTGCGTTTGGGCCTATAAAAATTTCGGAATGACCTTCCTGTAAATAGGACATACCAGAAAATCAAATACTCAAAATAAACAACATGTGCCCTCAATAAACACAACAGCATACACACGTGCCAGCCAGACACGATCATGACATATACAAACCAAAATATCATAGAGCCGACAAGGCTCGATAATACCATAATACAATCCTCCAAATATATACATATAGTATCTGGGAGACAGCAACACCACGCAGTACCTAAATACAACTGAGCCTACTCTCAAGGAGCTCTGGTACTTCCTGAGGCTTCCTCTCGAGCGCCTGAGGTCGAACCACCTGTACCACCTGTCATGTCCACACACAAAAGACACGACAGCCCCCTCTCGGGGGTCAGTAACCCCAGTACGAGACATCAAGAAACCACGATATATGACATAGAAATGCAATGATGCTGTAGAACCCGATTTCAGTACACGTATAACCCATGCATTTATTTAAATTATTAAAGTATTTAATTAATTTTAAAGAAGTTTAGTCATGCATATTATTTAAATGCATTATTTTTAATTTAATTACGATTATGCAATGCACGTTAAAATATATTTTTCGAGTTTCATGTTTCAGGCGATTACTCGAGGCGGGATTGAGGAAAAGACCCGGGGACGATTTTTGGCAATTTTAAAAGTGGTATTTTATTTTAGTTGAGTTTGGGGGTATTTTAAATAATTTAGTGAGTTTTAGTATTTTGAGCCTAAACATTTAATTAGTGATTTTTAAACTTTTAAAGTCTAGTATGGTGTGTGAAATTTTAACTAAAGAGCTTTATTTAAAAGTTAAGTGTGAGTTAGTGTTTTGGATTAGTAGACTATTATTTTAATTAAACAAAAGTTAGTCTCCTAATATTTTAAAACACACGCTACACACACAAATTACACACTTTTACACACACCTGTAGCGCACAAAACACACACACAAGTCTCAATTCAAGTTTCATTATTTTGAGAGAAAGAAAACCTAGGGTTCTTAGCCTAGAGCAGCCGCCCCCTTCCCCCTCAAATTCCAGCAGATTTCGGTCAATATTATTGCAAGAAAACGGTGCCACGTTCGTCCCGGATCAAGCCCCTCTCTATCTCCGCTTCGGTGACGCCGTTTCGGTAACGTTTGATATCATAAGGCACGTATATTCTGTTCTTGCTGTGTCGATCAAGTCATATTATGTGTTGCGTTGATTTTTATGCGTAAAAGTTATGTATCATGTTAGTAGTTTGAGCGGATTATAGATCGGATCAATTTCGAGGGTAAAATTTTAGATCTAAAACTCGTTTTTGCTGTCTTTTCAAATACTGCGAATTTTCTGTTCATATTTTGGGAAAACTTTCAACGGCAAAAACGTAGAACTTTTCGATACCTTCGATTTGATATAAAGTACGAGATTTTTGGACGAAAAATGAGAGAGTTATGATATTTTTCGTGTGACTGCTCAAACTGTAATTTTAAGAAAAGTTTGGTATCATTGTATTTTTGAAGTTTTATGTTGCAGGCTTCGTTGGAAATCGACGGGCGATCGTTGCTGCGTATAAGTATGTTAGTATTGAGGTTTGTTGTATTTTTCATGGTTTTCGTTGGACGTCGTTAGGCGTTTGAATCGGTTTAAAGTCGTAGGAAATCGATTGATGTCAATTGCATAATTGGTGTTGCATTGTGTTGTATAGTGGGCGTCGTATTTTTGAGGTGTTTGTATAAGTTTGATGCAATGTTATAGTGTCCTAAGAAGGGTCTTAAAGTGTTGAACCATTATATTCAAGTGTCAACTTGGGTGTGTAGACAGTGTATAAGATTTCTCGCAGGTTTCGACGTACAGTGGCCACACGGACCCGGACACGGACCTGAGCACGGGGTCCGTGCCGTTACTTTTCACTTAGTGCGTCTAGGCAGTACGTACACGAACCCCCACCCGGACCCTCTCACGGGGTCCGTGTCTTCATGTTTCAGTCGATGCCTTCTTCCAGAGCCTACACGGACCCCCATCCGGACCCAAGCACGGGGTCCGTGCCCCTTCTTGTTCACGGCACGTATGATACAGTAGGTAGACGGACCAGTACACGGACCCGGGCTAGGGGTCCGTGTACACACTGTTTGGGGAGAATATTATTTTTGGTTCCAAGGTTTGATGTCATGGGTTAGTGCAAGGATTGTTAAGGTCATGTCATGGGAGATTATAGAAGGTCCTAAGATATGATGGAGCTCGAGAGTAAGCATCATTTCTCTACGTTTAAGTTATGCAAGTTAAGATTGAAATTCATGTTAGTATGTCGCAGCGACGGCCCCAGTCGAAGTCCAACGAATCCCACAGCGCCAAGTAAGTATGTATGACGTGCAAGAAAGTATTTTAAGCTTTGAGGTATGCTAATTGTCTTGTGACCAACGAAAGTTAAGGATTGGAAAGCGTTAAATCATGAACGGGGACCAATCCGCCCGTTAAATTATGAACGGGTTAGATCGTGGTTGTGAAGCGTTAAATTATGAACGTGGATCAACTGGCCTGTTAAATCATGAACAGGGATCTTATGTATGCGACAGTGGATACGTCCCTGTCAGCCCAGTACTGTGGTGAGTCTGATCAGGCGTTTATCATGTTAAGGGTCACTTGCTTTGAAACATCCTCCACGTAAAATTATGCAGTTAAGTATGTTGAAGTATGAAAGCATGTTTAAGAAAAGTTTATGTTCATGGCACGTCGTAGTATGTATGTTCAAGTTCAAGCTTATTTCAAGTTGAAGTTTATGCAAGTCCAATTTAAAGTTATGTATGTCCTATTTTAAAGAAGCATGCGATTTTTATTATGTAGTACTCGTTACTTCCAGTTTATACGTGTTGAGTCTTTAGACTCACTAGACTTGATCGATGCAGGTGAGTACGATGCACAGGAGACAGGAGGTGGCGACCAAGGGGCAGGCTTGGGCTGAGTGGCAGGCTAAACCCGAGGACCGCGAGCTTATGTTTATGCAAACTTTTAAACTACTCTGATGTTTTGTTTTTTTTTATGTGAGACGTTTTGAGACAGCATTCTTTTAGCAAACGTTTATTGGATGATGGAATATTTTAACGATATTTATGTGAATGTTGGGTGACGTCCATACAAACGTTTTATTTGAATAAAATTTTTAATTTTTCCGCAAATTCCAAGTAGTTAAGTACGGTTCGTTACAGTTGGTATCAGAGCGGTGTTCTTGTAAAGGGTTACGCCTACTGCCAGTCGCAAGAAGCTCTCGAAGTCACACCTCAAGTCTGTAAGTTTTAAAAGTTTTGAGTTATGCTATGTACTATGCATTAAGTCATGATTTCAGCATGTATATGTTTTAAGTTCAAATTACGTGCATCTTTTGTCATTGGTATTATAATCATGCATGTTGGGTTTACGTGTTGGGTAAATTATGTTAAACAGTATGCCTCCTAGACGTGAGATTAACCGGGAAGATAGGGAGGAGGACAGAGAGCCTCGAGGCGAGGAGAGAGCCAATCCTCCACCACCTCCACCACCCGACATGCAGGCCCAGATGATGGCCGGAATGACTCAGTTCTTTGCCCAGTTTATGGGTAACCAGACAGTGGCTGATGCAGGGGCGAGACCCAGAGCTGAGGCTGTCTATGAGAGATTCAGCAGGATGCACCCAGACAAATTCTCAGGGACGACGGACCCATTGATAGCAGAGGGATGGGTTAAATCCATCGAAGTAATCTTCGATTTCATGGAGTTGCAGGATACTGATCGAGTGAGGTGCGCTATCTTTCTACTTCATGGGAGTGCAAGAGTTTGGTGGGAGAGCGCATCCGTGATAGTTAACCTACAGACTCTCACGTGGAATGGGTTCAAGGAGGTGTTCTACTCCAAGTACTTCACTGAGGAAGTGCGTACAAAACTGATTGGAGAGTTCATGACACTACGACAGGGAGATAGCAGCGTAGCTGATTATGTGCAGAAGTTTGAGAAGGGTTGCCAATTTATGCCCTTGATCGCCAATGATGCTCAGGCCAAGGTGAGACACTTTCTCCTTGGGATGCGGCCGATCTTGCGCCGTGACGTGAAGGTGGTAGGGCCTATGACCTATGAGGTCGCAGTAGCGAGGGCGTTGGAGGCAGAGCAGGACATGAGGGAGATTGAGAAGGACCGCCTGGGCAAGAGGCCCTTTCAGGCACCGCAACAGCAGCAACAGTATCAGCAGCGGCCACCATTTAAGAAACCTTACCAGAGGCAGCCTGGAAAGAAACCTCACCATGGCCCACAGAAGGGCAAGGGTCCGATGCAACAGCAGGGGGCGCCTCAGAAGCCTGCCGCTTACCCAGTGTGTCCTAAATGCAACCGCCAACATCCAGGACCATGCTTGTATGGATCAGGCAAGTGCTTCAAGTGTGGTGCAACCGACCACATGCTTAAGGAGTGTCCGCAGTGGAAGCAACCAACCCAAGGGAGGGTTTTTGCCATGCATGCTCAGGAGGCAGATCCAGACACGACTTTACTGACCGGTAAACTTTTCTACCTAAGCTCAGTAGTATTTTGCCTTGCATGTGGAATTTTACTTGGGATTATTAGGATGCTAGTGTTGTTAGGATATATTTGGGTCATTATCTTGTTAGCATTTTGGGAATGACATAGGACATTGAATTTTATTATGCGTAAGGTTAACGTTAGTATTTTGGATATAAGTCGTGTTGTGCTAACGTATCTCAGGGAACATTTTTATAAAGAGATTAGCTACCACTGCACTGATAGATTCAGGAGCCACTCACTCCTTTATATCAGAGACCTTTGCTAATCACCTGGACATCAAGTCCATCGGTCTAGACTTGAACTTCTCAGTGACAGTCCCATCAGGGGAAGAGTTGTTAGCTACCAGTGTGATCAGGGATATCGATCTAGAACTACAGGGCCACCTAGTGTATGCAGATTTGATCGTTTTGCCGATGCCAGAGTTCGATATCATTTTGGGTATGGACTGGCTGACTAAGAACAGAGTTCTAATCGATTTTCAGAAGAGGTCAGTGTTGGTCAGACCGCTCGGTATGGAGCAGTTTTTATTCGAGCCGGTTAGATGGAGAAGTTTTCCTCGTATGATTTCGTGCATGCAGGCGAGGAAATTACTTTCAAAGGGATGTCAGGCTTTCTTGGCCAGTGTTATAGCAGCGCCTGACGTGCCCACTCCTTCTATTTCGGAAGTGCCAGTAGTCAGTGAATTTCAAGGCGTCTTCCCAGACGACGTCGCAGGCCTTCCAACAGATCGAGAGGTGGAGTTTGCCATTGACCTCATGCCAGGTACAGTGCCCATCTCTAAGGCACCGTACAGATTAGCTCCAGCAGAGATGCTAGAACTCAAACAGCAGATTCAAGAACTCTTAGACAAGGAGTTTATCCGCCAGAGCTTCTCACCGTGGGGCGCACCAGTACTCTTTGTGAAAAAGAAGGATGGGAGCATGAGACTGTGCATCGATTACCGTGAGTTGAACAAGGTAACGATCAAGAATAAGTACCCGTTGCCTAGGATCGAAGATTTGTTCGATCAGTTGCAGGGAGCTGTCGTGTTCTCCAAAATCGATCTTCGATCAGGGTATCACCAACTGAGAGTAAAGGATGCAGATGTGCATAAGACAACTTTCAGGACCAGATACGGGCATTACGAGTTCTTAGTGATGCCGTTTGGATTGACCAATGCTCCAGCTATTTTCATGGATCTCATGAACCGAGTATTCCAGCCGTTCCTCGATCAGTTCGTCATAGTGTTCATTGACGATATCCTCATATACTCGAAGAGCCATGAGGAGCACGACCAGCACTTGAGGACAGTTTTGCAGACTTTGCAGAGCCGTAAGTTGTATGCAAAATTCAGTAAGTGCGAGTTCTGGTTGCAGAAAGTCGCGTTTTTGGGGCATATAGTGTCTAGTAGAGGGATTGAAGTGGATCCAGCCAAAGTGGCAGCTGTCAAGGAATGGGTAGAGCCAAAGAATGCATCAGAGATCCGCAGCTTTTTGGGTTTAGCGGGTTACTACCGTAAGTTTATTCGGGGATTTTCGTCTATAGCAGTGCCACTCACTTCACTAACCAAGAAAAATGCTAAATTTGTGTGGAGTGATGAATGTCAGAAGAGCTTCGACACCTTGAAGCAAGCTCTCATTTCAGCACCGGTGTTAGCCATGCCATCAGGGCAAGGGGACTATGTGTTATACACCGATGCATCTAAACTCGGTTTAGGAGCAGTGTTGATGGAGCAGGGTAGAGTTATAGCTTATGCTTCCAGACAGTTAAAGGTGCATGAGAAGAACTACCCGACTCACGATTTGGAATTAGCCGCAGTTGTCCTTGCATTGAAGATTTGGAGACATTACTTATACGGCGAGAAGTGTCAGATTTTCACCGATCACAAAAGTCTCAAATATTTCTTCACGCAGAAAGAGCTGAATATGAGACAGAGACGGTGGTTAGAACTTGTGAAAGACTATGATTGCGAGATTAGCTACCATCCAGGAAAATGCTAACGTCGTAGCAGACGCTTTGAGCAGAAAAGTGGCAGTCATAGCACAATTGTCAGTTCAGAGACCTCTTCAGTCTGAGATTCAGCGGTTTGGTCTAGAGGTTTATCATAAGGGCAGAGCTCCTAGACTGTCTAATCTGACAGTCAAATCTGACTTACTAGACCGCATCCGAGCAGGACAGTCTTCAGATGAGCAACTACAGAAATGGAGACTGAAGGACGAAGCTAAGGGCAGTGTTTTGTACACAGTGTCAGATGGTATCGTGAGATACAGAGGCAGATATGAGACTTCGCTACCCGGAGTTGTTCGGTAAGACTTAATTTCGAGGACGAAATTTATATAAGTGGGGGAGGAACTGTAGAACCCGATTTCAGTACACGTATAACCCATGCATTTATTTAAATTATTAAAGCATTTAATTAATTTTAAAGAAGTTTAGTCATGCATATTATTTAAATGCATTATTTTTAATTTAATTACGTTTATGCAATGCACGTTAAAATATATTTTTCGAGTTTCATGTTTCAGGCGATTACTCGAGGCGGGATTGAGGAAAAGACCCGGGGACGATTTTTGGCAATTTTAAAAGTGGTATTTTATTTTAGTTGAGTTTGGGGATATTTTAAATAATTTAGTGAGTTTTAGTATTTTGTGCCTAAACATTTAATTAGTGATTTTTAAACTTTTAAAGTCTAGTATGGTGTGTGAAATTTTAACTAAAGAGCTTTATTTAAAAGTTAAGTGTGAGATTAGTGTTTTGGATTAGTAGACTATTATTTTAATTAAACAAAAGTTAGTCTCCTAATATTTTAAAACACACGCTACACACACAAATTACACACTTTTACACACACCTGTAGCGCACAAAACACACACACAAGTCTCAATTCAAGTTTCATTATTTTGAGAGAAAGAAAACCTAGGGTTCTTAGCCTAGAGCAGCCGCCCCCTTCCCCCTCAAATTCCAGCAGATTTCGGTCAATATTATTGCAAGAAAACGGTGCCACGTTCGTCCCGGATCAAGCCCCTCTCTATCTCCGCTTCGGTGACGCCGTTTCGGTAACGTTTGATATCATAAGGCACGTATATTCTGTTCTTGCTGTGTCGATCAAGTCATATTATGTGTTGCGTTGATTTTTATGCGTAAAAGTTATGTATCATGTTAGTAGTTTGAGCGGATTATAGATCGGATCAATTTCGAGGGTAAAATTTTAGATCTAAAACTCGTTTTTGCTGTCTTTTCAAATACTGCGAATTTTCTGTTCATATTTTGGGAAAACTTTCAACGGCAAAAACGTAGAACTTTTCGATACCTTCGATTTGATATAAAGTACGAGATTTTTGGACGAAAAATGAGAGAGTTATGATATTTTTCGTGTGACTGCTCAAACTGTAATTTTAAGAAAAGTTTGGTATCATTGTATTTTTGAAGTTTTATGTTGCAGGCTTCGTTGGAAATCGACGGGCGATCGTTGCTGCGTATAAGTATGTTAGTATTGAGGTTTGTTGTATTTTTCATGGTTTTCGTTGGACGTCGTTAGGCGTTTGAATCGGTTTAAAGTCGTAGGAAATCGATTGATGTCAATTGCATAATTGGTGTTGCATTGTGTTGTATAGTGGGCGTCGTATTTTTGAGGTGTTTGTATAAGTTTGATGCAATGTTATAGTGTCCTAAGAAGGGTCTTAAAGTGTTGAACCATTATATTCAAGTGTCAACTTGGGTGTGTAGACAGTGTATAAGATTTCTCGCAGGTTTCGACGTACAGTGGCCACACGGACCCGGACACGGACCTGAGCACGAGGTCCGTGCCGTTACTTTTCACTTAGTGCGTCTAGGCAGTACGTACACGGACCCCCACCCGGACCCTCTCACGGGGTCCGTGTCTTCATGTTTCAGTCGATGCCTTCTTCCAGAGCCTACACGGACCCCCATCCGGACCCAAGCACGGGGTCCGTGCCCCTTCTTGTTCACGGCACGTATGATACAGTAGGTAGACGGACCAGTACACGGACCCGGGCTAGGGGTCCGTGTACACACTGTTTGGGGAGAATATTATTTTTGGTTCCAAGGTTTGATGTCATGGGTTAGTGCAAGGATTGTTAAGGTCATGTCATGGGAGATTATAGAAGGTCCTAAGATATGATGGAGCTCGAGAGTAAGCATCATTTCTCTACGTTTAAGTTATGCAAGTTAAGATTGAAATTCATGTTAGTATGTCGCAGCGACGGCCCCAGTCGAAGTCCAACGAATCCCACAGCGCCAAGTAAGTATGTATGACGTGCAAGAAAGTATTTTAAGCTTTGAGGTATGCTAATTGTCTTGTGACCAACGAAAGTTAAGGATTGGAAAGCGTTAAATCATGAACGGGGACCAATCCGCCCGTTAAATTATGAACGGGTTAGATCGTGGTTGTGAAGCGTTAAATTATGAACGTGGATCAACTGGCCTGTTAAATCATGAACAGGGATCTTATGTATGCGACAGTGGATACGTCCCTGTCAGCCCAGTACTGTGGTGAGTCTGATCAGGCATTTATCATGTTAAGGGTCACTTGCTTTGAAACATCCTCCACGTAAAATTATGCAGTTAAGTATGTTGAAGTATGAAAGCATGTTTAAGAAAAGTTTATGTTCATGGCACGTCGTAGTATGTATGTTCAAGTTCAAGCTTATTTTAAGTTGAAGTTTATGCAAGTCCAATTTAAAGTTATGTATGTCCTATTTTAAAGAAGCATGCGATTTTTATTATGTAGTACTCGTTACTTCCAGTTTATACGTGTTGAGTCTTTAGACTCACTAGACTTGATCGATGCAGGTGAGTACGATGCGCAGGAGACAGGAGGTGGCGACCAAGGGGCAGGCTTGGGCTGAGTGGCAGGCTAAACCCGAGGACCGCGAGCTTATGTTTATGCAAACTTTTAAACTACTCTGATGTTTTGTTTTTTTTATGTGAGATGTTTTGAGACAGCATTCTTTTAGCAAACGTTTATTGGATGATGGAATATTTTAACGATTTTTATGTGAATGTTGGGTGACGTCCGTACAAACGTTTTATTTGAATAAAATTTTTAATTTTTCCGCAAATTCCAAGTAGTTAAGTACGGTTCGTTACAGATGCCATGCATGAATGCAATGCATGAATAGGTGCAAGATATCAGGATATCAGGAATCAAATGATCGATATCAACAATCATACATATATGCTCGAGCTGGTCCACGACTCAGCGGACCTGTCCACGACTCAGCGGACAGTGTCTGGGGATATGGCTTCACACTTGATGCCAGCAACTACCTAAGCCGGACCGAATCAAGGTAGCCAAACATCTCCAGGACACCATATCATATAATATATATAACGGATCTCAACCGAAATATAACTGGATCTCAATAACAGATAGGCTCAATATGATATGTTCAGTGGTATTGATGTGTCTAACTAAAATAAAATGTGTGTAAACAAAAGAAATATTTTATTTTATTTTGCACATCAATTACCAACTGATAATATGCGAGTCAGCATATAATATCACATAAATCAGCAAATAGCAAATAAATCATACACAGGATCATCAGATGCCTCTGTCAGACATTGTGAAAATAACTGATCTCTACGTACCTCAACTAATTTACCAGTAACTTAAATCCTCAAGAAAGTCCTGGAATTGCCAACTCAGACAAATCACCTGAATATTAATTTAAATTGTCTTATTATCATATAAAAATTCCACAACCATTTAAATTCACTAAAAATCCAATTTCAACAATTTAGGCATTTTAAATTTCTAAAATTCCAATATTCGACTAAAATGCCTAAAATCAATCATTTCTATTTTATCGTCGCAAAATATTCTTTTTAGCTTTAAATGACGCTAAACTAATATTTAAGCGGTGACGATAAATTCTAGGTTCACCAGATTATACCTCCAACTCGCACAATTCCGGAACCTACAACAATAACCCAATAATTAATCAATAATGATACATTATTTGAGTTGAAATTGAATTAAATTCACATAGATAATAATTCGCACCGATACAGCTTATTCTTCCAATAACAGTTGCTAAACTCGAGACTAAACCGAAGCCAACCGGCACCAGGCGGCAACCTCGCCGGAGAAGACGACCGGAATCACACAGAAAAACGGTAGGTTCTCGAAAATTTGCAAAATTGGTACCAAAAGAAAGCTTATAGCATAAGGAACAAAACCCCTCAATCGATTTTTACTTTTGAGCGGCGGAAGACGGCGATTCAAGCGACGAAGCCGACGGCGGGTTTTCGAAAATCTCGATTTTTCTTATCGAAAGTGGTATCAACGGAAAGCTTACGTCGAGAGATTTTCAACCGTATATTTATTTGAATTTTTCGATCACCGGTGCGGCTAAAATCGACTGTCAAAGCGGCGGCGGTGGAATGAAACTTTTTACAGAAAGTTACGGGGAAAGAGATGAGTGAATTCGTGCGTGTTTATGGTGTAGTGTGTGTGAGAGAGAGTGTTATAATATATATATATATAAATATATATATATATATTATTTGTGTTTATCCTTTGTTCTTTTGTGTTCGAAACTTGACCCGGTCTATTTTATTTCTACTTCCGTGTGCTATAACATTTAAATATGTATAAACACACAATTTAATTATTAGGCTTAATTATTTTAAATTCCTCAATTTAAAATAATTAATCATAATTATCTCCAAATAACATGTAATTAAATCGGGTCATTACAGCTGTCTTCTTGATTTTAAGAACAGTCCGTGCTTTCTTTTTGATTGGAGTTGGTAGGGATGGTTGAACATCAGCAGCAGACTTTTCTGATACTGTTTTATCAGAATCAGTATAGACGATCACTCTTTTCCTTTTAATCTTTCGTTGAGGTTTCTGAGCCTCAGAAAGAGTCTCTCCAATCTCCTTTTCAAGGCAACAAATCCAGCCACGGTTGGCTTGGGCCTCAAAGCGAGTACATTCTCAGCATCAATCATTGTTACCGAAACAACATCCTGTTCACTTGTAGAAGTGAAACCAGCATCCTTTAGTATTGTGCTGATCTGAACAGCAAATCCAGAACTTTTCTTGATGACCATGTCTTTCATGATTCTGAATATGAAATGACTCCAATCCACTTTAGTTCCCTTAGTGATGGCAGCCATCACTTGAACTTTCTCCTTTGTTAACTTGTCGAACGTGCCAGCTTTGACTAATATAGCTTTCGCCACAATATCAGCCAGAATTTGATATTCCATTTTGAGTAACTTTTTGTGGCAAGAAGGAGACAATTATTCTCCAGTGGCTGAGAAAGTGCTGAGAGCAATAGACATTTCTAGCTTGGAAATATCAGATAGTTCAGAAGTACCTGAAAGTGGGAGGAGGAAAATTGCTCGCAATAGTGCGGCATCAATGGATATGGATGCATCTCCTTGAGAGTGAATGATCTTTCCTTCATGCACAGTTGCCTTAGCGTAGAAATCCAGAAGAGCATTTTTGTATATCATAGCTGGTGCTTCCAAGAATTTTCGAAGTCCTGATTTCTCAAGGACTTGAAAGATTTTAACAAGGTTCTCATCTTTGACATTGAGAACTGAAGCAAAGTTGACTTGATATGCATTAAGAGTGTTTGCTCCGGCCATTTCTGTACGATGAAAGGATCAGATAAAATTTGCAGTAGATAGAAAATGATTAAGAGAAAGCAGTAGCTGAGTAACAACAATTTTGAAACGGTAAAAGTGAAAAGTGAGAAGGTGATATTTTAAAATGAATGTACAGCCGTCAAATAAACATAAAGACACGTGTCAGTATGTTTATGGTTGAATGTTTGAAAAGACTTGCAGAGTCTGTCAGAGACGCGAATGATTTCAAAAATTTGAAATAAGCGGGCTGTCCAGACAGTTACTAAGAATAATCAGAAGAAGATTTGTCGTTTTATGATAACGTCTGCTGGAAGTTTCAGAGTGCTGAAATATTAGAGTACTTTGACAAAACCAGCAGACTCGTTGTTTTATCGAAAAGACAAATATTCTATCTGTTTTTTGAAAAAGTTATAAAAATCTTAGTCTGACTAAGATACTGTTCCCCCTCGGTAAATGCAACTAATAAGTGGATATTAAACACCAAGTGACTCTTGGCAACCTCTTAATCTGAACCGTTGAAAATGAACAGTCACAAGAGTCTTTGTTTCTTTCGAGGATTACTATAAATGTCTGCACAACTTAAACGAAGTTAAACATTCATAATCTAAAATGAAATCTCAAGTTAAAGAAGTGTTAGAGTCTGATCCAGGAGCCAAAGAAAAAAATGTTCAGAAGGAAGTTTGAAGATGTCATTCTTTACGTAATGATTCTTGGATCCAACTCCTGGAGTTGTAATGTCAACAATCAAAAAGATTTATTGCTTCCATTTAGTCTGAAATGTAGCATCGATCTTTTCCAGAGGCTTTCTAATGCAATAAGAGAGTGCTGGTTGATCGATGATGCTGATGCCCTGTAAAGTATTTGATCAAACATTAGTGCTAACAAGACCCAAGCTTGCTAGATTCTTACTAGACTCAAGCTTGCTGGAATCTCTTTGAAGAAGACCATCCTTTTCCTGCTGAAGATACTACGATTTGCTGATATTACTAAATGCAAAAAGTTTAATGTAAAGCTTCTGGTTAAAAAGCATTTGTAGATCTACTGCTTTTACTTTTGCATCGTTTAATGTACTGGAATGATTTCTAATAAAGTTTCAGTTTAAGTACTTGATATTCCCTTCTGCCTTCCTGCAAATAACTTACTGTTGGCTAAATAAGATAAATAACTGAGGAATAACAAATTAAATTCAGAAGAAGAGATGTCGTCTTGATAGCTTCTACCGGAAGATAAAGAAAGCCTTGTTTTGTTAATGAGACAAAATACCTTTTGCTTCTGACACAGAATCACAGAAGATCGGAATAAGGTTCTATCTAAATTAGTGCAATATTTGGTAACCAATCCGATGAGAGCTAGATATGGGATGTTTCATATATCTACTGTAGTCAAGACTTTCTCGAGCTTTGGTCCCTGGTTTTCATCTATAAATATGAGCATGGGTAAAACCAGATAGTCATTCTTAAGAGAAATGGCAAGAGATAAGAGTCCTGATTTGGCTGAGGAGTTCATGAGGGAGGTGACTGCTGCAAGAAAGAAAGCAATAGAGGACAAGGTTGTAACGACCCATTACAGGCCCAGTGGACCGCCCATACGGCCCACTGCCCCGATCGACCCAAGGCTATCCCGATCTTGGGGTCCCTCTATGGGGCCTTGTTCCTCACGGGCTTTCCATAGGCGTCGTACGGGTTACTCATAGGATCTCCCCCTCCCTACCAAGGGGTTTCTTTCGCCTCCCCAGGAATCGATCCCATGACCTATAGGATAAGTACATAGAGTCTTTAAACCTGGTACCAATTGAGTTAGCTCTAAATGTGACACCCTGACCCGTAACAATAAAATACGCAGCGGAAATAAAATTTTCTTTAAAATATGGAAGGAGTTTCAAAATACATTTCTTTACAAAATAGCAATACATGATCATTCAAATGATAAAGCAAAAGTACAAAACATCATTCCTATGATCATGCCACAAAAATCATCCTTCCAACGGTGTATGCATATGACCCCCCCTGTCCACAGTCAACGTCCCGGGCCGCCACTCTGATCTGCATCACATGAAATAACTGAAATGAGAATAAATCTCAGCAAGTGGAACTCTTACATAGCAAAGAGCATATCATACTCTGTTAAAACATAACTTTGAAATCATAAATACCATCAACTCTGAACTGTAAACTCTGAATAAATAAATATCATAGCAATAGCATAAAAATGAGATGGTATTTCTCTTTACTCTGGGGATTGATATCAATAGTATCTCTGCTCTAGGGTGCCCGTATCCCTATCGATATAAACCGATAACTCTGAGGGATATAAGCCTATGGTCGTTGATCAACTATATTGCATGCAATCTCTGACTATGTATTTATCAATCCGAAAACATTTAAACTCTCTCTGGCTTTAACAATCACTTTAAAACTCTATCTTTTCTCTTGTATTCCTTTTTCAATAATAATGAGACGTAAAAGTCCCCAATATACAACAATGAAATCGATACATAACAATGAATCAATTGAAGGGAATAACACATTAAAACTCTTGAAACACAATACATATAACATCATGTGAGCAAAAAGGATGAAATTCCACTTACAACCCAATAGAACACCTCAACTTAGCTCTTGATTCACCACCTATAACAATAATCCAAATATAACACCAACATCAACTCAATATCCAAGAATCCATGCTAAATAATCCATAAATCCACAAAAACAACAAACCCAAGTCAACTCTTAACTCAAAACCTTAAAAGAATCGCACCAAAAACTTACCTAAGCTTCCCAGCACCAAGGAGAACGTTGATCTCAACTCGAATCGCCAAAAAGAATCTTGGATTGAAGATAGGAAATGAAAGAAATGGAAGAAAACTCTATAAGGTAGAGAGAAAAGTCGAAATGAAGGGGAAGAAATAAGTAAAGTGATGGCCAACTACTCCAAAAAGCACTAAATATCTCGGCCATACCTCCACCGCGGGTGCGCCAACACAAGGACCGCGGGTGCGCTGAGCTCTCGGCAATCTACAATTATCATGGTACAGGAACACCGCGGGTGCGGCGTTGCAAGCACCGCGGGTGCGGTCACTGCACCACCGCGGGTGCGGTGCAGCTACGGCTCTCCAACTCTAAAATCATGAACAAAACACCGCGGGGGCGGTCCTTGCACTACCGCGGGTGCGGTGCAGTCACGGCAATGAACACCTCCCATGCAACAAAAATCGATCCGAAACTCTGAAACGAACAACCAACAACAACTAACACCTCAAGAACAATAATAACCAATAATACTATGGCCCAAAACACAAATCTAAACATCTAATCACATAACCCAAATAAATACGAAACTTAAACCGTACCGTACACCGGGCTCGGCTATTACAATCTCCCCTCCTTAGAGGAATTTCGTCCGCGAAATTGACGTCACAGCACGAATAACTCAGGATACTTCTCTCTCATCTCATCCTCTGGTTCCCACGTAGCCTCTTCGATCAAATGGTTCCTCCAAAGGACTTTTACAATGCCGATCTCTTTGTTCCTTAAAACTCTAACTCTGCGATCCAGAATCTGAATCGGAATCTCTTGATAAGTCAAATTCGGCGTCAAGTCCAATGGCTCGTGGCGAAGAACATGGGAAGGATTAGCAATATACTTCCTGAGCATCGAAACATGAAACACATTGTGAACTCTGTCAAGATCTGGCGGTAAGGCTAATCTGTAGGCTCGATCGCCAACTCTGTCCAATATCTCAAATGGACCAATAAACCTCGGGCTCAGCTTACCCTTCTTGCCAAACCTCATCACACCCTTGAGAGGTGCTATCTTCAGAAACACATGATCGCCAACCTCGAATTGCAAAGGTCTACGACGAACATCTGCGTAGCTCTTCTGTCTCGACTGCGCTGTCTTCATCCTCTCTCGGATCCCAGCAACAACATCAACAGTCTGTTGGACCAACTCTGGTCCCAACATCTTCCTCTCACCTACCTCATCCCAATACAAGGGCGATCTGCACTTCCTGCCATAAAGTGCCTCATACGGTGCCATGCCAATCGTCGCCTGGTAACTGTTATTGTACGTGAACTCAACCAAAGGCAACTTAGAATCCCAGCTACCTGGATAATTGATAGTACAAGCTCTGAGCATATCCTCTAGAATCTGAATGACTCTCTCTGACTGACCGTCACTCTGAGGGTGATATGCTGTACTAAACACTAACCGCGAACCCAAAGCTCTGTGCAAACTCTTCCAAAACTCTGAAGTAAACCTAGGGTCACGATCAGACACAATCGACACAGGCACACCATGAAGTCTAACAATCTCTGCTATATAATCCTTGGCATACTGGTTCATGGAATACGTCGTCTTGACTGGAAGAAAGTGCGCTGACTTGGTCAATCGATCAACAATAACCCAAATAGAATTGAAACCACTCTGCACTCTGGGAAGACCAGTCACGAAATCCATCGTAATATGCTCCCACTTCCACTGAGGAATCGGCAATGACAACAATGTCCCAGCAGGTCTCTGATGCTCAATCTTCACCTGCTGACAAGTCAGGCACTGAGAAATGAACAAAGCAACATCTTTCTTCATACCTGGCCACCAATAAAGTCGACGAAGATCCTGATACGTCTTCGTACTGCCTGGATGAATCGAATATGGCGCGGTATGAGCCTCTGTCAGAATGTCTCGCCGAATATCATCACCAACGGGAACACAAATACGGCCTCTGAAAGTCACCAAACCATCACCATTAGAACCAAACTCTGAATTCCCTCTCTCCTCTGCTCTAGCTCTCAACTCTGCCAACTGAACATCGTCAGTCTGCTCTCTACGGATCCTGTCCGTCAATGTAGCCCGAATGACCAACGCTGAAAGGCGAGCAATAGTCCCCGGAACTACCAAAGCAATCTCCTCTCTCTGCAAATCCATCAACAATGGCCTCTGAATCAAAGAACTCAAGGAAGAACTCGACTTACGACTCAAGGCATCAGCCACAACATTCGCCTTCCCTGGGTGGTAACTGATCGTCACATCATAATTTTTGACAAGTTCTAACCACCTCCTCTGTCGCATATTGAGCTCTTTCTGCGAGAACAGATACTTCAAACTCTTGTGGTCTGTGAAGATCTCACACTTTTCGCCATACAAGTAATGTCTCCAAATTTTCAGGGCGAAAACCACAGCTGCCAGCTCTAAATCATGCGTCGGATAATTCCTCTCGTAATCCTTCAACTGGCGAGAAGCATAAGCAATGACCTTACCTCGCTGCATCAACACTGCACCGAGACCCTTCTTCGACGCATTGGTATAGACAACAAAATCCTCTGAACCACTAGGCAATGAAAGAACCGGAGCTGTCGTCAATCTATCCTTCAACTCTTGAAAACCACTCTGGCAATCGTTGGACCACTCGAACTTCACAGACTTCCTCGTCAGATTGGACAATGGCAGGGCAATCTTGGAGAAATCTGAAATGAAACGACGATAATAACCCGCCAATCCAAGGAAACTGCGTACCTCTGAGACAGTAGAAGGAATAGGCCACTTCTGAATCGCCTCAATCTTCACTGGATCAATAGCTATACCATCCTTCGAAACGACATGGCCTAGAAAAGAAATCTGATCTAACCAAAACTCGCACTTCTTCAACTTGGCAAACAGCCTCCTCTCTCTCAACAACTGAAGCACAACTCTGAGATGCTCTGCATGAAGCTCTCTGGTCTTGGAATAGATCAGGATGTCATCGATAAAGACAATGACGAAGCTATCCAGATAAGGCTTGAACACTCGGTTCATCAGATCCATGAAGACTGAAGGGGCATTGGTCAGACCAAAAGACATCACGAGAAACTCATAGTGACCATACCTGGTCCTGAACGCCGTCTTAGGGATATCAGATTCCCTAACCTTCAACTGATAGTAGCCAGACCGAAGATCAATTTTCGAGAAGACAATAGCACCATGGAGTTGGTCAAATAGGTCGTCAATCCGTGGCAACGGATACTTGTTCTTGACAGTCACTTTGTTGAGCTCTCTGTAGTCGATACACAGCTGCAACGACCCATCTTTCTTCTTAACAAATAGAACCGGAGCTCCCCAAGGCGAAGAACTCGGACGAATAAAACCCTTGTCCAATAGATCCTGCAACTGCGTCTTCAACTCTGCCATCTCTGTAGGAGCCATCCTATACGGAGCCTTAGAAATAGGAACCGTACCTGGAGCTAGATCAATAACAAACTCCACATCTCTGTCCGGCGGCAATCTCGGAACATCATCCTCAAACACATCGGCAAACTCCCTCACAACATCAATATCATCAATATTCAATTTAACCATACCATCCACATCCACAATAGAAGCAATAAACCCATCGCAACCTCTACACAACAATCTCTCAGCCTCAAGACATGAAATAAAAGGAAGGACCAGCGAATTACCTGCACTGGCGAGCATTCCTCCCTTATTGCTATCATCTGCAAAAGTCACCGTCTTAGCAAC
Organism: Primulina eburnea; assembly: GCF_022965805.1. Classification (NCBI taxonomy): domain Eukaryota; kingdom Viridiplantae; phylum Streptophyta; class Magnoliopsida; order Lamiales; family Gesneriaceae; genus Primulina; species Primulina eburnea. The sequence continues at coordinate 21,410,693 of NC_133108.1, read as the reverse complement.
GCAATCGATCACTGCACGGTAAGTCGAAAGCCAATCCATGCCAAGAATAACATCAAAGGCAACCATCAGGATCACAATCAAATCAGCAAAAACCTCTCTATCATCAATACGAACAGGGCAAGCATACACTATGGATGTCGGGCACAAGACATCTCCCGAAGGCAAAACAACATTGAACTGGAGGGGAAGAATAGAAGGAACTATACCCAAAGATCTCAAAAATAATTCAGACACAAAAGAATGAGTAGCACCAGTATCAATCAAAGTCGTAGCTACTCTGCCTGAAATTAAAATAGTACTAGAGATCACAGAAGAATCAAGATTAATACCTTCCTTCGTCATCGCAAAGATGCGACCCTGCACCTTCTCCTGGCTAGCTCCTCTTGGACAATCTCGGGCAGCGTGGCCTGTCGTGCCACAACGATAACAAGTATGAGTGCCAAATCTGCACTCTCCCCTATGATGCCGACCACACTTAGGACACAAAGGCTTCTCTGGATCAGATGGAACTGGCGGTGGTCTAGGACTCGACTCTAGCTTGCCTTTCCCCTTGAAACGATCTCTGCCTCGCTGACTCAAACCCTGGCCTCTCTGAGCAAAGGCCTGGTGTCTCGCTTGCCTCTCCCGGGCAATGTCTTTCTCGTCCTGCTCAGCCAACAATGCCTTGGACACGATCTCCTTGAAAGTAACGGCCTTGGACATATTGATATCTCGCCGAATCTCTGCTCTAAGGCCTCGAATGAAATGAGCGCCTTTATCTCTGTCATTGGATGCAATGTAAGGAGCAAATAGGCAACCCTCCTCGAACTTCAGAATGTACTCACCAACATCCATGCTCCCCTGCCGAAGCTCCAAGAACTCCGTAACCTTCCTCGCTCGAAGTGCGTCGGGGAAGTACTTGTCATAGAACAGCTCTGTAAACTCTGACCACTTCAGCGTCGAGACATCAACTCCAACTTTGGTCGCATTCCACCAAATGCGAGCAGCTTTAACCAAAATGAAAACAGCACAGCTGATACGGTCTCTGTCCTCGTAGTGGAGATGATCGAAGATCGCCTCTAAAGCCTTGATCCACTCTACTGCAACTAACGGATCAGTGCTCTCGGAAAACTCTGGTGGATCCATCCTCTTAAACGCAGAAAATATGGCATCAGTGCCAACCACTGGAGCAACCTGCCCTCTACCTTGACCTCTGTCCTGACCTGCTCCTTGCAATCGGAGCAACTGCTGGATCTGCTCACTGTGGACCTTGGCCTGCTCTTTAAGCAACTTGCCGAACTCGTCGACAACTCTCGAGGAAGAACTATCCTCACCCTCTACTGCTTTTCTCTTAGGTGGCATCCTCTATTCTACAATGGGTTCACAAAAGACATATCAATATATAACAATGGATAGATGCCAAGAAAACATACCCGGACAGTTGACAGTAGACGAAGTCATATGCATTGGTCCGAAGAACGGGGCTCTGATACCACTAAATGTGAAACCCTGACCCGTAACAATAAAATACGCAGCGGAAATAAAATTTTCTTTAAAATATGGAAGGAGTTTCAAAATACATTTCTTTACAAAATAGCAATACATGATCATTCAAATGATAAAGCAAAAGTACAAAACATAATTCCTATGATCATGCCACCAAAATCATCCTTCCAACGGTGTATGCATTTGACCCCCCTGTCCACAGTCAACGTCCCGGGCCGCCACTCTGATCTGCATCACATGAAATAACTGAAATGAGAATAAATCTCAGCAAGTGGAACTCTTACATAGCAAAGAGCATATCATACTCTGTTAAAACATAACTTTGAAATCATAAATACCATCAACTCTGAACTGTAAACTCTGAATCAATAAATATCATAGCAATAGCATAAAAATGAGATGGTATTTCTCTTTACTCTGGGGACTGATATCAATAGTATCTCTGCTCTGGGGTGCCCGTATCCCTATCGATATAAACCGATAACTCTGAGGGATATAAGCCTATGGTCGTTGATCAACTATATTGTATGCAATCTCTGACTATGTATTTATCAATCCGAAAACATTTAAACTCTCTCTGGCTTTAACAATCACTTTAAAACTCTATCTTTTCTCTTGTATTCCCTTTTCAATAATAATGAGACGTAAAAGTCCCCAATATACAACAATGAAATCGATACATAACAATGAATCAATTGAAGTGAATAACACATTAAAACTCTTGAAACACAATACATATAACATCATGTGAGCAAAAAGGATGAAATTCCACTTACAACCCAATAGAACACCTCAACTTAGCTCTTGATTCACCACGTATAACAATAATCCAAATATAACACCAACATCAACTCAATATCCAAGAATCCATGCTAAATAATCCATAAATCGACAAAAACAACAAACCCAAGTCAACTCTTAACTCAAAACCTTAAAAGAATCGCACCAAAAACTTACCTAAGCTTCCCAGCACCAAGGAGAACGTCGATCTCAACTCGAATCGCCAAAAAGAATCTTGGATTGAAGATAGGAAATGAAAGAAATGGAAGAAAACCCTATAAGGTAGAGAGAAAAGTCGAAATGAAGGGGAAGAAATAAGTAAAGTGATGGCCAACTACTCCAAAAAGCACTAAATATCTCGGCCATACCTCCACCGCGGGTGCACCAACACAAGGACCGCGGGTGCGCTGAGCTCTCGGCAATCTACAATTATCATGGTACACGAACACCGCGGGTGCGGCGTTGCAAGCACCGCGGGTGCGGTGCACACCGTGGGTGCGGTCACTGCACCACCGCGGGTGCGGTGCAGCTACGGCTCTCCAACTCTAAAATCATGAACAGAACACCGCGGGGGCGGTCCTTGCACTACCGCGGGTGCGGTGCAGTCATGGCAATGAACACCTCCCATGCAACTAAAATCGATCCGAAACTCTGAAACGAACAACCAACAACAACTAACACCTCAAGAACAGTAATAACCAATAATACTATGGCCCAAAATACAACTCTAAACATCTAATCACATAACCCAAATAAATACGAAACTTAAACCGTACCGTACACCGGGCTCGACTATTACAAAGGTGCTGAAGAAGACACTTGCTACTTGGACTAAAATCCAGGAGCTTAGGTCTTCTTTCGAGAGTGGGCGAACATCTACCACTAAGGAGTTGATAATGATGTCGAAGTATTATCGACGTCTCCATAGTGCTGATAGTGCTGATGTTGTCTCTGATGATGGCGTCTAACTTCTCATGCTCTTAAAAGAGCTAAAGACTCTGAAAAGGATTGCTTTTTCAAATGAGTTTCTACGTAGCTCTACTGGAGAGATGACCGCTTGGTTGGCATCCTGGAGAGTTTACGTTAAAACAGAAGTGAGAAATGTACGCCCCCGTTTCTATTATCTTTAATGAAATATTATTTCTACTGATTGTCTTTATCGTTCAGCTTTTACCTTCTGCAAAATTAAAAACTGAATAATCACAGAGGAAAAGTTAAGCCAAAATATCAGATAATGATAAATAATCAAGTTAAATCTATCAATCCAAGTGTATTTCGAAAGTAAGAAAACTTATTCTCAGGCAGAGGTTTTGTGAAGATATCTGCTGTTTGTTGATCAGTAGAATCATATTCCAGACGGATGTTCTTCTTCTTCACATGATCTCTGATGAAATGATGTCTGGTGTCAATGTGCTTCGTTCTGGAATGAAGTACTGGATTTTGTGTGATTGCAATTGCACTGGTATTGTCACAGAAAATAGGTGATTCGGAGGCTTGAATTCCATAGTCTTTTAACTGTTGCTGAATCCATAATATTTGAGAGCAGCAGCTTCCAGCAGCTAGATATTCTGCTTCTGCAGTAGACGTGGCTATGGAAGTCTGCTTTTTGCTAAACCAGGAGATCAACCTGTCACCAAGAAATTGACAAAAACCACTTGTGCTTTTCCTATCCAGTTTACATCCTGCATAATCAGCATCTGGGTATCCAATAAGATTGAACGACGAGTCCTTGGGATACCAGAGGCCTACATTTTGAGTACCCTTAATATAATGTGATTGTTTAGGGTTTGATTGAAGTCTCGCACAAATACAAACAGCAAACATGATATCTGGTCTACTGGCAGTAAGGTATAACAGTGAACCAATCAAACCGCGATACTGAGTTACCTCTACTGGAATTCCACTTTCATCTTTATCAAGTTTAATAGATGAGCTCATTGGAGTAGAAGCAGCAGAGCATGCTTCCATACCGAACTTTTTGAGAAACTCCTTGGTGTACTTGGCTTGATTTATAAAAATTCCATTATCAAGTTGTTTAATCTGTAATCCTAAGAAGAATGTTAATTCTCCCATCATGCTCATTTCGAATTTATCCTGCATCAATTTTCCAAACTTTGCACACAATTTGGGGTTAGTTGACCCAAAAATAATATCATCAACATAGATCTGTACTAAAAGTATATGCTTATTCTTGACTAAAGTAAACAGAGTTTTGTCTACTGCTCCAATTGTAAAGTCATGATTAATAAGAAATTACGATAAGGTGTCATACCACGCTCTAGGTGCCTGTTTTAGACCATATAATGCTTTGTGTAATTTGAATACATGATGAGGTGAGAAATGATCGATAAAACCTGGAGGTTGTTCGACGTAGACTTCTTCTTGTAGGAGACCATTCAGAAAAGCACTCTTCACATCCATTTGATATACTTTGAAATTTTTGAAAGCTGCAAAGGCTAAGAATATTCTGATAGCTTCGAGCCTAGCTACTGGTGCAAAGGTTTTATCATAGTTTATTCCTTCTTCTTGTCTGAAACCTTGAGCTACCCGTCTTGATTTATTTCTGATCACTGTGCCTTCTTCATTGAGTTTGTTTTTGAATACCCACCGAGTTCCAATGACAGCTTGGTGAGATGGTCTAGGTACTAGAAACCAAACTTCGTTTCGTTTGAATTGATTCAGCTCTTCTTGCATAGCTTAAATCCAACTAGGATCCAGAAGAGCTTCTTCAATTTTCTTTGGTTCGTCCTGAGAGATAAAAGCAACATGCATGTATTCATTAAACATTTGCCTTCTGGTTTTCAAAGGCGCTGCTGGATTACCAATAACCAATGATGGAGGATGAGATTTTCTCCAAATAAAAGGATTTAAAAGGATATCTTCCTGATTCGATATGTTGAGATTGTTCTTGACGGAACCAGTAGTAGGTTCTTGAGTGTCTTCTGCTGGTATTGGCGGATCTAATGTCTGTACTTCTGGTTTCCACTATCGGAATGTCTGGTTCTTGATTTTAAAGATCCTTGATGTTTACTTCTACATCATCTTCACTGTCCAGTTCCAAGTGGATCCTGTCTAGCCTGTTAGTTAAATCTGACGTGTTAGATATTTCAGGAGCACTGCTGTTTTCATCGAAGACAACATGAATCGACTCTTCAACATTAAGAGTTCTATTGTTGAAAATTCTAAAGGCTTTGCTTACAGCAGAGTAACCAAGAAATAGTCCAGCATCTGATTTTGAGTCAAATGCAGTTAAATGATTTTTGCCATTATTTAGTACAAAACATTTGCAACCAAAAACATGAAAATAAGATACGTTGGGTTTAATCCCTTTCCATATTTCATACGGAGTTTGATTGTGCCTTTTGTTGACCATAGTTCTTTTTTGCGTGTAACAAGCAGTGTTAATTGCTTTAGCCCAGAAGCGCTGAGAGATGTCTGCATCTGCTAGCATTGTTCAAGCTAATTCTTTTAGAGTTCTATTTCTCCTCTCAGCTACTCCGTTTTGTTGAGGTGTTCTGGCAGCTGAATATTCATGATGAATCCCCTATTCATCCTAACATAACTCAAGATTTTTGTTAGTGAACTCAGTACCCCGATCACTCCTGATTTTAATGATGGAAGAAGATTTTTCATTTTGAATCCATTTCAGAAGCTTGATTAGGAGGCTACTGGTTTGATCTTTTCCTGTGGGAAATATTACCCAAGTGAATCTAGAAAAATCATCAATAACAACAAGAGTATATTTCATTCCCTCTAAGCTCATGATAGGGATTGGACCAAAAAGATCCATATGCAGTAATTCCAGACATCTTGAAGTTGATTTGCTATCTTTGTTCTTGAAACTAGATCTTATCTGTTTCCCAAGCTGACAAGCGGAACAAACATGATTTTTAACAAAATTAATATCAGGTAAGCCATCAAATATATTATACTTTCTGAGATGATTGATTGACTTGAAATTCAGATGATTCAATTTCTTGTGCCATAGCCAGTGTTTATTACTAAGAGAGGCAACTAAGCATGTCGGAGTGTTGACATGATTTGAGTTCCAAGAGACTCTGTAGGTGTTGCCTTCTCTCTTTCCAGTTAATACAGTAGTTTCAGCATAATCTTTAACTACACACGAGTGCTTCTGGAAAGCTACAGAATAACCATTATCACATAGTTGACTAATGCTAATTAGATTGTAACAAAGGTTGTCAAATAATAACACATCATTAATGGTTATGTTACCATGGATAATCTTACCTTTACCCACGGTTTTACCTTTTGAGTTGTCTCCAAAAGTTATCTTTGGTCCAGTGCAACTCATTATCTCGGAAAGTAGGTTTTTCTGTCCAGTCACGTGTCTGGAACATCCACTGTCCAGATACCATGTAGAGTTACTGATTTCTGTTTTCTTCTGATGTTTCTGCGAACACAAATTTTAGTATCTGGTACCCAAATCTATTTGGGTCCAAGCGTTATCAGTCCTTTGGGGACCCACATTTGTACAATTTTTGTACTTCGGGTATCCATGGAGGTGTGTGCAACACAGGGTCTGTTGTTTTTAACATTGTGCATCCTAGTATGTTGTTCTTACCTTCTGTTTCTGTTGTCCAGCCTGTATCTCTTCTGAGCAGGTTTAGAATTGTAGTACTAGTAGTTTTTAACCTTCATAGGAGGTTGTCTTCCTGAGTTGAATCCTCTTCTGATTCTAGAACTCTGGTCAAATTTTTCCTTAGGTTCAACATAACCCAGACCATAATGCATTCTTCTGTTCATCTGATTTACATTCCTTTCTACTGAAGCAGTAGGTACTTCTGGTTTTTGTACCACGCTGGATTTCACAAAGTGAATATACTTCCCTTTGCACATATCCAGTTTTGGCTTAGTATTTGTTTCAGAGGTGCCTTCATTATTACAAAATCCGAGACCACTCCTGTCTCCAGATTGTTTTTGTAACTCTTGCATCTTTTCCAGTGAAATAGAAGACTCGTTCCAAGCATTTACCAGTAGTGATAACTTCTGGTTTTCAGAAAGCATCTTCTGGTAATCTGCTTTTGCTCTTTCATTCTCTGTTTTTAATTTACTCATCTCAACTTGTAAATCATTACAGCTGTCTACTTGCAAGCAAGTTAACTTACTGTTCTGATCCTTTAAGTTCTGATTTTCGATCTTAACTTCTTCGAATGATTGAGAAAGTCTAGAATACTCTTCTACCATGTCATGTAATGCATTAATCAGATCAGTTCGTGTGAATTCGTTAGCATCAAAATCAAATACCTCTCCAAATGTCGAGGTTGAATCAGTGTCTGCCATGAGGCATTTAACTTCTTCTGCATCACTGTCACTGGAATGACTTTCTGAATCAGTTGACTCAGAACTGGAGTACGCCCATTTGGATTTGCTTTCTTCAGCAATCATTGCTATACGATCTCTTTTGGACTTTTTGTCATTCCTCTTGTGTTCCTTTCTCTTCTGGTCATCCTTCTTTGGTTTAGGACAATCAGCAATGAAGTGACCTATTTTTCCACAGTTAAAGCATCCCGTATCACCAGATGGTGAATCTTTCTTGAAGTTGCGATTGGGACCCTGATAAGTTCGATGGTTCTTTTTCATGAACCTGGAGAATTTCTTTACACACAAGGACATAGCATCACTACTGATTTGTTCAGCAGTCTTCTCCAATGTACTGTCAATGATAACAGTGGGTAATGCTTGAGGTACAGCTGTAGCAGCAGTAGAAGAGGTAGTGGCAGTAGCAGTAGCAGCAAGAGCCTTGGTAGGTAGACTTGAAGGCTCTTCTCCACTTCTTACTTCCAATTCGAACTCGTATGCTTTCAGATCTGCAAACAAGTCGTGCAGTTCCAACTTGTTTAGATTTTTGGACACTCTCATAGCCATTTTTTTTACATCCCATTCTCTGGGTAAGGCTCTCATTACCTTGAGAGCTATTTCTCTATTGCTATGCTCTTTGCCCAGAGCTGTTAGCTCATTTACCAAGCTACTGAATCTTTCATCGAACTCATTTAGAGTTTCACCAGCTCTCATTTTTAGATTTTCGAACTTCTTCATTGCTACAGACAGTTTGTTTTCTTTCGTTTGTTCATTTCCCTCACATATCTGGATGAGCTTTTCCCAAATATCTTTTGCAGTAGAACAAATTTTGATCTTGCTAAAGGTGTTCTTGTCGAGGTTTTTATATAATATATCTTTTGCAACATTATCAAGGCTGACATTCTTCTTATCTTCGCTGGTCCATTCACTTCTTGATTTTTCAACCATCTGTGGTGCACCCTCAGTAACAGCAACAGCTGTGTTAGGCTTTAATATTTTTAATGGACCATCTGTGATGACATACCACATGTCATCATCTTGTGCTGCAAGATGAGCTTGCATTCTAATCTTCCAATAATCAAAATCTTCCTTAGATAACATAGGGATCTTGCTAAAGTGTGCCATCTGTTGTAGTTTTTCACGAACAAGAATAACCTGCTCTGATACCAATTGTTGAGGATCAAAATTGAGTTTAGAGGGGGGGTGAATAAACTCTGCTCTTTTTTCTTTCTATTGATGAGGTACTAAAATCCTGTTAGAGATAGTAGTTTATCTTGTTGCGTATACCTTCACCTAGATTACAATTATAGGTGCGGAAACAATCTGATGAAGTAAGTGAAAGACAATAATAACAGTAGGCAGTAGTTGTTTATAGAAGTTCGAAGATGAAATCTTCTACGCCTCCCCTTCTCCTGTTTCCAGAAGGTATAACTAAAAGACTTTGGATATTACAGTATAACTCTTGTACACACCCACTTCAGAAGGACTTACACCTTTTCCTACTGAAACTCTTAGTTACTCGACTCAAAAAGAATGTGATACACAAAGTTCTGAAAAGACTCTTTTCAGATTACAAGCTCTTCCTGATAAAGTGTAAGTGTTGTAAAAGAATGTGAAGAGTGTAAGAACTAGTTAGCAAAAGATGATCTTCAAAAGATCAGATATTTGCTATGGAGCGTGTGCTACTTTTCTTTATGTTGAACTCAAAGTTATCAAGGAATTTCGAGGTTGTCTCGTTGAGTGAAATAGCATTGATCCTTGAAAAGATATTATGCGTGGAGTTGTTTTTCTGTAAGGGTTTGTTCCATGTATATATAAGCGTCTGAGTTCAACGTTTATGATCAGAAGATGTCTTCAGATTTCTGATAGAGTCAGCTTTATTACCAAAAAAGGTTCCTGCAGAAAAGCTATAAAACAATCCGTATAGTATTTAATGCTGCAATTAATACTAGTACTTGGTAACTTTAACGGTAACATTTAAAGTAGTCACATTAGGCCACATCTTCTACTGATTCTGTTTTTCTATCCTTTCTGCTGCTTTTGTTTTACTAGACCAGTAGCTTTTGATTTTCTTGTTGTCTACTGTTTTCTTAAAGAGAGCTCCTGGTCTGTTGGTTTTTATTTTCATCGCCCCAATTAATTCATGTCTATCATTCGTTTTTTCCCATCTCGCAGCTGCGGTTAGTTTACCCATCAATGTAGGTCCTCTCTTGTTCTTCTGCATATCTACAAGACATTCGTGTTAATCAATAAGTCCATGCAGCTCTGCATCAGTAACTCCAAGCAGCTTATCATCATTTAATTCTTGTAGCTCCTCAAATTCATTTTTTTTCTCCTCTTTTTTGCGACCCGTTATGCTCTCCGCTGCATAAGAACATGAATGAAACCAATATTAAAATCTACACAATAACATGAATAACTAAAATATCACAAACATAACTTAAATACATAATAATAACAAAAAAATAAACGTGACATAAATAATAACAATAAAAAAATGATAAAAGTGCATAACATAATTTTTTGAAGTCGATAACATGTCTTTTCTTGTCCCTAAACATGACATAAAGTTACAAATAATCATTTTTTATTGTTCGTTTCCCAGAAACTCTCGTTTTCTTGTCTAAAATATCTTTCATGTACATGAATAAAATGAGTATCAACATCATCAATTGGTCGAGACTCATGAATACTAGTCCAACCATCATTCTCTCCCTCATAACATCTATTTGGCACTGGGAGCACAATTGACTATCCTTTTTTTAATGTTTCATCAATATAAAAGACTTGATTGACCTGAATTGCAAGGAAAAATTCATCATTCTTGTCCGCTCGTTTTTTATATTGACCAAAGTGAAGACACATTCAGTATTTTTGATTACTCCTTTGTCGTTTGAAACCCACGCACACCTGAAAAGAGGAACTTGAATTTGATGATATTCTAATTCCCATATTTCTTCAATCACTCCATAGAAAGACACATCAGCCGTGGGGACCCGGACGCTAATCATCTTCTTAATCATCTTTGGGATTTAATTATCAATTAAGATAAACAGGGTATAAAAATTTTTCTTTTTAAAACGCAAGTGCGGAACGTAATGGAGTTTAACTAATATACATTTCCGTATAAATGTACAACAATTATTCAACTAACCTAAGGTTCAACTACTAAATTTCAAGTGTTAAACCAAGTCTACAATAAGTCCGGAATCACCACTCTAAACTCGTCTTCTCTCATCATCTTCTTGACCCTGATCCTGTCCCACCTGTTGTCATGCACACATACAAACAAGACAACAGCCGGATAACTCCGGTGAGATATAAATATCCCAGTATAAACAATGTATACATGCAATCATATAAAACATATATAAAAGCATAACCAAACATCAAAACATGTATCTAATCTGACTACATGAATCAATGACTCGTTATCTGATCTTATCTTATTTCTAATCTAGGGATCCGGATCTAATTTAGACTTTGGTATGCTGTATCGAGTGTCTACAATAGACATCGATCTACATCTAAGCTCATCGATACACCGTAAGTCTAGGGTCTTAGCAGTTCTGACAAAGACTTAGACTTGGGCATGCTATATCGAGCGTCTACAATAGACATCGATCTACATCTAAGCTCATCGATATACCACAAGTCTAGGGTCTTAGCAGTTCTGTCCAAGACTTGGCGGTTCTCCCCTAGCTAGGCTGATCTGTCCTAGACTCAAACTCTGGCTCTGCTATCATTCAATAGACTAAACATATCAATCTGATAATCTGCAAATATCAATGCAATAAAATATATTATGTGATTTTGGGAAACTCAAGTCAAACCTAACTCGAGTTGTGCAATCCCGAATCAACATTTATTT